>NW_026114736.1:0-50702 GCF_025201925.1 Gopherus flavomarginatus | reverse complement strand
CTGGAGCTATGGTTTCGGCCCCCAGGGGTTGTTCCCCTGGAGCTTTTGTTCGGGCCCCCAGGGGTTGGGCCCCTGGAGCTGGTGTTGGGGCCCCCAGGGGTTGGGCCTCTGGAGCTGGTGTTGGGGCCCCCAGGGGTTGGGCCCCTGAAGCTATGGTTCGGGCCCCCAGGGGTTGGGCCCCTGGAGCTGGTGTTGGGGCCCCCAGGGTTTGTGCCCCTGGAGCTTTGGTTCTGGCCTCCAGGGGTTGGCCCCTGGAGCTGGTGTTGGGGCCCCCAGGGGTTGGGCCCCTGGAGCTGGTGTTGGGGCCCCCAGGGGTTGGGCCCCTGGAGCTATGGTTCGGGCCCCCAGGGGTTGGGCCCCTGAAGCTGGTGTTGGGGCCCCCAGGGGTTGGGCCCCTGGAGCTGGTGTTGGGGCCCCCCAGAGGTTGGGCCCCTGGAACTATGGTTCGGGCCCCCAGGGGTTGGGCCCCTGGAGCTGGTGTTGGGACCCCCAGGGGTTGGGACCCTGGAGCTATGGTTCGGGCCCCCAGGGGTTCGGCCCCTGGAGCTGGTGTTGGGGCCCCCAGGGGTTGGGGCCCTGGAGCTATGGTTCGGGCCCCCACTGGTTGGGCCCCTGGAACTGGTGTTGGGGCCCCCAGGGTTTGGGCCCCTGGAGCTGGTGTTAGGGCCCCCAAGGAGTTGGGCCCCTCGATCTATGGTTCGAGCCCCCAGGGGTTGGGCCTCTGGAGCTGGTGTTGGGGCCCCCAGGGGTTGGGACCCTGGAGCTATGGTTCGGGCCCCCAGGGGTTGGGCCCCTGGAGCTGGTGTTGGTTCCCCCAGGTGTTGGGCCCCTGGAGCTATGGTTCGGGCCCCCAGGGGTTGGGCCCCTGGAGCTGGTGTTGGGGCCCCCAGGGGTTGGGCCGCTGGAGCTATGGTTCGGGCCCCCAGGCGTTGGGCCCCTGGAGCTGGTGTTGGGGCCCCCAGGGGTTGGGCCCCTGGAGCTGGTGTTGGCGCCCCCGGGGTTGAGCCCCTGGAGCTATGGTTTGGGCCCGCAGGGGTTGGGCCCCTGGAGCTGGTGTTGGGGCCCCAGGGGTTGGGCCCCTGGAGCTATGGTTCGGGCCCCCAGGGGTTGGGCCCCTGGAACTGGTGTTTTGGCCCCCAGGGGTTGGGCCCCTGGAGCTGGTGTTGGGGCCCCCAGGGTTTTGACCCCTGGAGCTGGTGTTCGGGCCGTCAGGGATTGGGCCCCTGGAGCTATGGTTCGGGCCCCCAGGGGTTGGGCCCCTGGAGCTGGTGTTGGGGCCCCCAGGGGTTGGGCCCCTGGAGCTGGTGTTGGGGCCCCCAGGGGTTGGTCCCATGGAGCTATGGTTCGGGCCCCCAGGGTTTGGGCCCCTGGAGCTATGGTTCGAGCCCCCAGGGGTTTGGCCCCTGGAGCTGGTGTTGGGGCCCCCAGGGGTTGGGCCCCTGGAGCTGGTGTTGGGGCCCCTAGGGGTTGGGCCCCCAGAGCTATGGTTCGGGACCCCAGGGGTTGGGCCCCTGGAGCTGGTGTTGGGGCAAGCAGGGGTTGGGCCCCTGGAGCTTTTGTTGGGGCCCCCAGGGGTTGGGCCCCTGGAGCTGGTGTTTGGGCCCCCAGGCGTTGGGCCCCTTGGGGCTATGGTTCGGGCCGCCAGGGTTTGGTCCCCTGGAGCTATGGTTGGGGCCCCCAGGGGTTGGGCCCCTGGAGCTGGTGTTGGGGCCCCCTGGGGTTGGGCCCCTGGAGCTATGGTTCGGGCCCCCAGGGGTTGGGCCCCTGGAGCTGGTGTTGGGGCCCCCAGGGGTTGGGCCCCTGGAGCTGGTGTTGGGGACCCCATGGGTTGGGCCCCTGGAGCTATGGTTGGAGCCCCCAGGGGTTGGGCCCGTGGAGCTGGTGTTGGGGCCCCCAGGGGTTGGGCCCCTGGAGCTGGTGTTGGGGCCCCCACTGGTTGGGCCCCTGGAGCTGGTGTAGGGGCCCCCAGGGGTTGGGCCCCTGGAGCTGGTGTTGAGTCCCCCAGAAGTTGGGCCTCTGGAGCTATGATTCGGGTCCCCAGGGGTTGGGCCCATGGAGCTGGTGTCGGGGCCCCCAGGGGTTCGGCCCCTGGAGCTATGGTTTCGGCCCCCAGGGGTTGTTCCCCTGAAGCATGTGTTGGGGCCCCCAGGGGTTGGGCCCCTGGAGCTGGTGTTGGGGCCCCAGGGGTTGGGCCCCTGGAGCTATGGTTCGGGCCCCCAGGGGTTGGGCCCCTGGAGCTGGTTTTGGGGCCCCCAGGGGTTGGGCCCTTGAGCTTTGGTTCGGGCCCCCAGGGGGTGGCCCCTGGAGCTGGTGTTGGAACCCCCAGGGTTTGGGCCCCTGGAGCTGGTGTTGGTGCCCCCAGGGGTTGGGCCCCTGGAGCTATGGTTCGGGCCCCCAGGGGTTGGGCCCCTGGAGCTGGTGTTGGGGCCCCTAGGGGTTGGGCCCCTGGAGATTTGGTTCGGGCCCCCAGGGGGTGTCCCCTGGAACTGGTGTTGGAGCCCCCAGGGGTTGGGCCCCTGGAGCTGGTGTTGGGGCCCCCAGGGGTTGGGCCCCTGGAGCTATGGTTCGAGCCCCCAGGGGTTGGGACCCTGGAGCTGGTGTAGCGGCCCCCAGGGGTTGGGCCCCTGGAGCTAGTGTTGGGGCCCCCAGAAGTTGGTCCTCTGGAGCTATGATTCGGGCCCCCAGGGGTTGGGCCCCTGGAGCTGGTTTTGGGGCCCCCTGGGGTTGTTCCCCTGGAGCTATGGTTCGGGTCCCCAGGGGTTGGGCCCCTGGAGCTCGTGTTGGGGCCCCCAGGGTTTGGGCCGCTGGAGTTGGTGTTGGGGCCCCCAAGGGGTTGGGCCCCTGGATCTATGGTTCGAGCCCCCAGGGGCTGGGCCTCTGGAGCTGGTGTTGGGGCCCCCAGCGGTTGGGCCCCTGGAGCTATGGTTCGGGCCCCCAGGGGTTGGGCCCCTGGAGCTGGTGTTGAAGCCCCCAGGGGTTGAGCCCCTGGAGCTGGTGTTGGGGCCCCCAGGGGTTGGGCCCCTGGAGCTGGTGTAGGGGCCCCCAGGGGTTGGGCCCCTGGAGCTGGTGTTGGGGCCCCCAGAAGTTGGGCCCCTGGAGCTATGATTCGGGTCCCCAGGGGTTGGGCCCATGGAGCTGGTGTCGGGGCCCCCAGGGGATCGGCCCCTGGAGCTATGGTTTCGGCCCCCAGGGGTTGTTCCCCTGGAGCATGTGTTCGGGCCCCCAGGGGTTGGGCCCCTGGAGCTGGTGTTGGGGCCCCCAGGGGTTGGGCCCCTGGAGCTGGTGTTGGGGCCCCCAGGGGTTGGGCCCCTGAAGCTATGGTTCGGGCCCCCAGGGGTTGGGCCCCTGGAGCTAGTGTTGGGGCCCCCAGGGTTTGTGCCCCTGGAGCTTTGGTTCTGGCCTCCAGGGGGTGGCCCCTGGAGCTCGTGTTGGAGCCCCCAGGGGTTGGGCCCCTGGAGCTGGTGTTGGGGCCCCCAGGGGTTGGGCCCCTGGAGCTATGGTTCGGGCCCCCAGGGGTTGGGCCCCTGAAGCTGGTGTAGGGGCCCCCAGGGGTTGGGCCCCTGGAGCTGGTGTTGGGGCCCCCAGAAGTTGGGCCCCTGGAACTATGGTTCGGGCCCCCAGGGGTTGGGCCCCTGGAGCTGGTGTTGGGACCCCCAGGGGTTGGGACCCTGGAGCTATGGTTCGGGCCCCCAGGGGTTCGGCCCCTGGAGCTGGTGTTGGGGCCCCCAGGGGTTGGGCCCCTGGAGCTATGGTTCGGGCCCCCACTGGTTGGGCCCCTGGAACTGGTGTTGGGTCCCCCAGGGTTTGGGCCCCTGGAGCTGGTGTTAGGGCCCCCAAGGAGTTGGGCCCCTCGATCTATGGTTCGAGCCCCCAGGGGTTGGGCCTCTGGAGCTGGTGTTGGGGCCCCCAGGGGTTGGGCCCCTGGAGCTATGGTTCGGGCCCCCAGGGGTTTGGCCCCTGGAGCTGGTGTTGGTTCCCCCAGGTGTTGGGCCCCTGGAGCTATGGTTCGGGCCCCCAGGGGTTGGGCCCCTGGAGCTGGTGTTGGGGCCCCCAGGGGTTGGGCCGCTGGAGCTATGGTTCGGGCCCCCAGGCGTTGGGCCCCTGGAGCTGGTGTTGGGGCCCCCAGGGGTTTGGCCCCTGGAGCTGGTGTTGGCGCCCCCGGGGTTGAGCCCCTGGAGCTATGGTTTGGGCCCGCAGGGGTTGGGCCCCTGGAGCTGGTGTTGGGGCCCCAGGGGTTGGGCCCCTGGAGCTATGGTTCGGGCCCCCAGGGGTTGAGCCCCTGGAACTGGTGTTTTGGCCCCCAGGGGTTGGGCCCCTGGAGCTGGTGTTGGGGCCCCCAGGGTTTTGACCCCTGGAGCTGGTGTTCGGGCCGTCAGGGATTGGGCCCCTGGAGCTATGGTTCGGGCCCCCAGGGGTTGGGCCTCTGGAGCTGGTGTTGGGGCCCCCAGGGGTTGGGCCCCTGGAGCTGGTGTTGGGGCCCCCAGGCGTTGGACCCCTGGGGCTATGGTTCGGGCCCCCAGGGGTTGGGCCCCTGGAGCTATGGTTCGAGCCCCCAGTGGTTGGGCCCCTGGAGCTGGTGTTGGGGCCTCCAGGGGTTGGGCCCCTGGAGCTGGTGTTGGGGCCCCTAGGGGTTGGGCCCCCAGAGTTATGGTTCGGGACCCCAGGGGTTGGGCCCCTGGAGCTGGTGTTGGGGCAAGCAGGGGTTGGGCCCCTGGAGCTTTTGTTGGGGCCCCCAGGGGTTGGGCCCCTGGAGCTGGTGTTTGGGCCCCCAGGCGTTGGGCCCCTTGGGGCTATGGTTCGGGCCGCCAGGGTTTGGTCCCCTGGAGCTATGGTTGGGGCCCCCAGGGGTTGCGCACCTGGAGCTGGTGTTGGGGCCCCCTGGGGTTGGGCCCCTGGAGCTATGGTTCGGGCCCCCAGGGGTTGGGCCCCTGGAGCTGGTGTTGGGGCCCCCAGGGGTTGGGCCCCTGGAGCTGGTGTTGGGGCCCCCATGGGTTGGGCCTGTGGAGCTATGGTTGGAGCCCCCAGGGGTTGGGCCCGTGGAGCTGGTGTTGGGGCCCCCAGGGGTTGGGCTCCTGGAGCTGGTGTTGGGGCCCCCACTGGTTGGGCCCCTGGAGCTGGTGTAGGGGCCCCCAGGGGTTGGGCCCCTGGAGCTGGTGTTGAGTCCCCCAGAAGTTGGGCCTCTGGAGCTATGATTCGGGTCCCCAGGGGTTGGGCCCATGGAGCTGGTGTCGGGGCCCCCAGGGGTTCGGCCCCTGGAGCTATGGTTTCGGCCCCCAGGGGTTGTTCCCCTGAAGCATGTGTTGGGGCCCCCAGGGGTTGGGCCCCTGGAGCTGGTGTTGGGGCCCCCAGGGGTTGGGCCCCTGGAGCTATGGTTCGGGCCCCCAGGGGTTGGGCCCCTGGAGCTGGTTTTGGGGCCCCCAGGGGTTGGGCCCTTGAGCTTTGGTTCGGGCCCCCAGGGGGTGGCCCCTGGAGCTGGTGTTGGAACCCCCAGGGTTTGGGCCCCTGGAGCTGGTGTTGGTGCCCCCAGGGGTTGGGCCCCTGGAGCTATGGTTCGGGCCCCCAGGGGTTGGGCCCCTGGAGCTGGTGTTGGGGCCCCTAGGGGTTGGGCCCCTGGAGATTTGGTTCGGGCCCCCAGGGGGTGTCCCCTGGAACTGGTGTTGGAGCCCCCAGGGGTTGGGCCCCTGGAGCTGGTGTTGGGGCCCCCAGGGGTTGGGCCCCTGGAGCTATGGTTCGAGCCCCCAGGGGTTGGGACCCTGGAGCTGGTGTAGCGGCCCCCAGGGGTTGGGCCCCTGGAGCTAGTGTTGGGGCCCCCAGAAGTTGGTCCTCTGGAGCTATGATTCGGGCCCCCAGGGGTTGGGGCCCCTGGAGCTGGTTTTGGGGCCCCCTGGGGTTGTTCCCCTGGAGCTATGGTTCGGGTCCCCAGGGGTTGGGCCCCTGGAGCTCGTGTTGGGGCCCCCAGGGTTTGGGCCGCTGGAGTTGGTGTTGGGGCCCCCAAGGGGTTGGGCCCCTGGATCTATGGTTCGAGCCCCCAGGGGCTGGGCCTCTGGAGCTGGTGTTGGGGCCCCCAGCGGTTGGGCCCCTGGAGCTATGGTTCGGGCCCCCAGGAGTTGGGCCCCTGGAGCTGGTGTTGAAGCCCCCAGGGGTTGAGCCCCTGGAGCTGGTGTTGGGGCCCCCAGGGGTTGGGCCCCTGGAGCTGGTGTAGGGGCCCCCAGGGGTTGGGCCCCTGGAGCTGGTGTTGGGGCCCCCAGAAGTTGGGCCCCTGGAGCTATGATTCGGGTCCCCAGGGGTTGGGCCCATGGAGCTGGTGTCGGGGCCCCCAGGGGATCGGCCCCTGGAGCTATGGTTTCGGCCCCCAGGGGTTGTTCCCCTGGAGCATGTGTTCGGGCCCCCAGGGGTTGGGCCCCTGGAGCTGGTGTTGGGGCCCCCAGGGGTTGGGCCTCTGGAGCTGGTGTTGGGGCCCCCAGGGGTTGGGCCCCTGAAGCTATGGTTCGGGCCCCCAGGGGTTGGGCCCCTGGAGCTAGTGTTGGGGCCCCCAGGGTTTGTGCCCCTGGAGCTTTGGTTCTGGCCCCCAGGGGGTGGCCCCTGGAGCTGGTGTTGGGGCCCCCAGGGGTTGGGCCCCTGGAGCTGGTGTTGGGGCCCCCAGGGGTTGGGCCCCTGGAGCTATGGTTCGGGCCCCCAGGGGTTGGGCCCCTGAAGCTGGTGTAGGGGCCCCCAGGGGTTGGGCCCCTGGAGCTGGTGTTGGGGCCCCCAGAAGTTGGGCCCCTGGAGCTATGGTTCGGGCCCCCAGGGGTTGGGCCCCTGGAGCTGGTGTTGGGACCCCCAGGGGTTGGGACCCTGGAGCTATGGTTCGGGCCCCCAGGGGTTCGGCCCCTGGAGCTGGTGTTGGGGCCCCCAGGGGTTGGGGCCCTGGAGCTATGGTTCGGGCCCCCACTGGTTGGGCCCCTGGAACTGGTGTTGGGTCCCCCAGGGTTTGGGCCCCTGGAGCTGGTGTTAGGGCCCCCAAGGAGTTGGGCCCCTCGATCTATGGTTCGAGCCCCCAGGGGTTGGGCCTCTGGAGCTGGTGTTGGGGCCCCCAGGGGTTGGGACCCTGGAGCTATGGTTCGGGCCCCCAGGGGTTGGGCCCCTGGAGCTGGTGTTGGTTCCCCCAGGGGTTGGGCCCCTGGAGCTATGGTTCGGGCCCCCAGGGGTTGGGCCCCTAGAGCTGGTGTTGGGGCCCCCAGGGGTTGGGCCGCTGGAGCTATGGTTCGGGCCCCCAGGCGTTGGGCCCCTGGAGCTGGTGTTGGGGCCCCCAGGGGTTTGGCCCCTGGAGCTGGTGTTGGCGCCCCCGGGGTTGAGCCCCTGGAGCTATGGTTTGGGCCCGCAGGGGTTGGGCCCCTGGAGCTGGTGTTGGGGCCCCAGGGGTTGGGCCCCTGGAGCTATGGTTCGGGCCCCCAGGGGTTGAGCCCCTGGAACTGGTGTTTTGGCCCCCAGGGGTTGGGCCCCTGGAGCTGGTGTTGGGGCCCCCAGGGTTTTGACCCCTGGAGCTGGTGTTGGGGCCGCCAGGGATTGGGCCCCTGGAGCTATGGTTCGGGCCCCCAGGGGTTGGGCCTCTGGAGCTGGTGTTGGGGCCCCCAGGGGTTGGGCCCCTGGAGCTGGTGTTGGGGCCCCCAGGCGTTGGGCCCCTGGAGCTATGGTTCGGGCCCCCAGGGTTTGGGCCCCTGGAGCTATGGTTCGAGCCCCCAGTGGTTTGGCCCCTGGAGCTGGTGTTGGGGCCTCCAGGGGTTGGGCCCCTGGAGCTGGTGTTGGGGCCCCTAGGGGTTGGGCCCCCAGAGCTATGGTTCGGGACCCCAGGGGTTGGGCCCCTGGAGCTGGTGTTGGGGCAAGCAGGGGTTGGGCCCCTGGAGCTTTTGTTGGGGCCCCCAGGGGTTGGGCCCCTGGAGCTGGTGTTTGGGCCCCCAGGCGTTGGGTCCCTTGGGGCTATGGTTCGGGCCGCCAGGGTTTGGTCCCCTGGAGCTATGGTTGGGGCCCCCAGGGGTTGGGCCCCTGGAGCTGGTGTTGGGGCCCCCTGGGGTTGGGCCCCTGGAGCTATGGTTCGGGCCCCCAGGGGTTGGGCCCCTGGAGCTGGTGTTGGGGCCCCCAGGGGTTGGGCCCCTGGAGCTGGTGTTGGGGCCCCCATGGGTTGGGCCTGTGGAGCTATGGTTGGAGCCCCCAGGGGTTGGGCCCGTGGAGCTGGTGTTGGGGCCCCCAGGGGTTGGGCTCCTGGAGCTGGTGTTGGGGCCCCTAGGCGTTGGGCCCCTGGAGCTATGGTTCGGGTCGCCAGGGGTTGGGCCCCTGGAGCTGGTGTTCTGGCCCCCAGGGGTTGGGCCCCTGGAGCGGGTGTTGGGGCCCCCAGGGGTTGGGCCCCTGGAGCTTTGGTTCGGCCCCCCAGGGGTTGGGCAATGGAGCTGGTGTTGGAGCCCCCAGGGGTTGGGCCCCTGGAGCTGGTGTTGGGGCCCCCAGGGGTTGGGCCCCTGGAGCTATGGTTCGAGCCCCCAGGGGTTGGAACCCTGGAGCTGGTGTAGGGGCCCCCAGGGGTTGGGCCCCTGGAGCTAGTGTTGGGGCCCCCTGGGGTTGTTCCCCTGGAGCTATGGTTCGGGTCCCCAGGGGTTGGGCCCCTGGAGCTCGTGTTGGGGCCCCCAGGGTTTGGGCCCCTGGAGTTGGTGTTGGGGCCCCCAAGGGGTTGGGCCCCTGGATCTATGGTTCGAGCCCCCAGGGGCTGGGCCTCTGGAGCTGGTGTTGGGGCCCCCAGGGGTTGGGCCCCTGGAGCTATGGTTTGGGCCCCCAGGGGTTGGGCCCCTGGAGCTGGTGTTGAAGCCCCCAGGGGTTGAGCCCCTGGAGCTGGTGTTGGGGCCCCCAAGGGTTGGGCCCCTGGAGCTGGTGTAGGGGCCCCCAGGGGTTGGGCCCCTGGAGCTGGTGTTGGGGCCCCCAGAAGTTGGGCCCCTGGAGCTATGATTCGTGTCCCCAGGGGTTGGGCCCATGGAGCTGGTGTCGGGGCCCCCAGGGGATCGGCCCCTGGAGCTATGGTTTCGGCCCCCAGGGGTTGTTCCCCTGGAGCATGTGTTCGGGCCCCCAGGGGTTGGGCCCCTGGAGCTGGTGTTGGGGCCCTCAGGGGTTGGGCCTCTGGAGCTGGTGTTGGGGCCCCCAGGGGTTGGGCCCCTGAAGCTATGGTTCGGGCCCCCAGGGGTTGGGCCCCTGGAGCTAGTGTTGGGGCCCCCAGGGGTTGTGCCCCTGGAGCTTTGGTTCGGGCCTCCAGGGGGTGGCCCCTGGAGCTCGTGTTGGAGCCCCCAGGGGTTGGGCCCCTGGAGCTGGTCTTGGGGCCCCCAGGGGTTGGGCCCCTGGAGCTATGGTTCGGGCCCCCAGGAGTTGGGCCCCTGAAGCTGGTGTAGGGGCCCCCAGGGGTTGGGCCCCTGGAGCTGGTGTTGGGGCCCCCAGAAGTTGGGCCCCTGGAACTATGGTTCGGGCCCCCAGGGGTTGGGCCCCTGGAGCTGGTGTTGGGGCCCCCAGGGGTTGGGACCCTGGAGCTATGGTTCGGGCCCCCAGGAGTTCGGCCCCTGGAGCTGGTGTTGGGGCCCCCAGGGGTTGGGGCCCTGGAGCTATGGTTCGGGCCCCCAGGGGTTGGGCCTCTGGAGCTGGTGTTGGGGCCCCCAGGGGTTCGGCCCCTGGAGCTATGGTTCGGGCCCCCAGGGGTTTGGCCCCTGGAGCTGGTGTTGGTTCCCCCAGGTGTTGGGCCCCTGGAGCTATGGTTCGGGCCCCCAGGGTTTGGGCCCCTGGAGCTGGTGTTGGCGCCCCCGGGGTTGAGCCCCTGGAGCTATGGTTTGGGCCCGCAGGGGTTGGGCCCCTGGAGCTGGTGTTGGGGCCCCAGGGGTTGGGCCCCTGGAGCTATGGTTCGGGCCCCCAGGGGTTGAACCCCTGGAACTGGTGTTTTGGCCCCCAGGGGTTGGGCCCCTGGAGCTGGTGTTGGGGCCCCCAGGGTTTTGGCCCCTGGAGCTGGTGTTCGGGCCGTCAGGGATTGGGCCCCTGGAGCTATGGTTCGGGCCCCCAGGGGTTGGGCCCCTGGAGCTGGTGTTGGGGCCCCCAGGGGTTGGGCCCCTGCAGCTGGTGTTGGGGCCCCCAGGCGTTGGTCCCATGGAGCTATGGTTCGGGCCCCCAGGGGTTGGGCCCCTGGAGCTATGGTTCGACCCCCAGGGGTTGGGCCCCTGGAGCTGGTGTTGGGGCCTCCAGGGGTTGGGCCCCTGGAGCTGGTGTTGGGGCCCCTAGGGGTTGGACCCCTAGAGCTATGGTTCGGGACCCCAGGGGTTGGGCCCCTGGAGCTGGTGTTGGGGCAAGCAGGGGTTGGGCCCCTGGAGCTTTTGTTGGGGCCCCCAGGGGTTGGGCCCCTG
This sequence comes from Gopherus flavomarginatus, assembly GCF_025201925.1. Lineage (NCBI taxonomy): Eukaryota > Metazoa > Chordata > Testudines > Testudinidae > Gopherus > Gopherus flavomarginatus. Next base: position 40,305 of record NW_026114736.1, on the reverse strand, counting down.
GAGCTGGTGTTTGGGCCCCCAGGCGTTGGGTCCCTTTGGGGCTATGGTTCGGGCCGCCAGGGTTTGGTCCCCTGGAGCTATGGTTGGGGCCCCCAGGGGTTGCGCACCTGGAGCTGGTGTTGGGGCCCCCAGGGGTTGGGCCCCTGGAGCTATGGTTCGGGCCCCCAGGGGTTGGGCCCCTGGAGCTGGTGTTGGGGCCCCCAGGGGTTGGGCCCCTGGAGCTGGTGTTGGGGCCCCCATGGGTTGGGCCTGTGGAGCTATGGTTCGAGCCCCCAGGGGTTGGGCCCGTGGAGCTGGTGTTGGGGCCCCCAGGGGTTGGGCCCCTGGGGCTGGTGTTGGGGCCCCCAGTGGTTGGGCCCCTGGAGCTATGGTTCGGGCCCCCAGGGGTTGGGCTCCTGGAGCTGGTGTTGGGGCCCCTAGGCGTTGGGCCCCTGGAGCTATGGTTCGGGTCGCCAGGGGTTGGGCCCCTGGAGCTGGTGTTCTGGCCCCCAGGGGTTGGGCCCCTGGAGTGGGTGTTGGGGCCCCCAGGGGTTGGGCCCCTGGAGCTTTGGTTCGGCCCCCCAGGGGTTGGGCAATGGAGCTGGTGTTGGAGCCCCCAGGGGTTGGGCCCCTGGAGCTGGTGTTGGGTCCCCCAAAAGTTGGGCCCCTGGAGCTATGGTTCGGGCCCCCAGGGATTGGGCCCCTGGAGCTAGTGTTGGGGCCCCCAGGGGTTGGGCCCCTGGAGCTGGTGTTGGTTCCCACAGGGGTTGGGCCCCTGGAGCTATGGTTCGGGCCCCCAGGGGTTGGGCCACTGGAGCTGGTGTTGGGGCCCGCAGGGGTTGGGTCCCTGGAGCTATGGTTCGGGCCCCCAGGGGTTGGGTCCCTGGAGCTGTTGTTCTGGCCCCGAGGGGTTGGGCCCCTGGAGCGGGTGTTGGGACCCCCAGGGTTTGTGCTCCTGGAGCTATGGTACGGGCCCCCAGGGGTAGGGCCCCTGGAGCTATGGTTCGGGCCCTCAGGGGTTGGGCCCCTGGAGCTGGTGTTGGGGTCCCCAGGGGTTGGGAACCTGGAGCTGGTGTTGGGCCCCCCAGGCGTTGAGCCCCTGGAGCTATGGTTCGGGCCCCCAGGGGATGGACCCCTGGAGCTGGTGTTGGGGCCCCCAGGGGTTGGGCCCCTGGAGCTGGTGTTGGGGCCCCCAGGAATTTGGAACCTGGAGCTATTTTTCGGGCCCCCAGGGATTGGGCCGCTGGAGCTGGTGTTGGGGCCCCCAGGGGTTCGGCCCCTGGAGCTGGTGTTGGGGCCCACAGGGGTTGGGCCCCTGGAGCTATGGTTCGGGCCTCCAGGGGTTGGGCCCCTGGAGCTGGTGTTGGGGCCCGCAGGGGTTTGGCCCCTGGAGCTATGGTTCGGGCCCCCAGGGGTTGGGCCCCTGGAGCTATGGTTCGGGCCCCCAAGGGTTAGGCGCCTGGAGCTATGGTTCGGGCCCCCAGTTGTTGGGCCCCTGGAGCTGGTGTTCTGGCCCCCAGGGGTTGGGCCCCTGGAGCGGGTGTTGGGGCCCCCAGGGGTTGGGCCCCTGGAGCTATGGTTCGGGCCCCCATGGGTAGGGCACCTGGAGCTGGTGTTGGGGCCCGCAGGGGTTGGGTCCCTGGAGCTATGGTTCGGGCCCCCAGGGGTTGGGCCCCTGGAGCTGGTGTTCTGGCCCCCAGGGTTTGGGCCCCTGGAGCTATGGTTCGGGCCCCCAGGGGTAGGGCCCCTGGAGCTATGGTTCGGGCCCCCATGGGTAGGGCACCTGGAGCTGGTGTTGGGGCCCCCAGGGGTTGTGCTCCTGGAGCTATGGTTCGGGCCCCCAGGGGTAGGGCCCCTGGAGCTATGGTTCGGGCCCTCAGGGGTTGGGCCCCTGGAGCTGGTGTTGGGGCCCCCAGGGGTTGGGCCCCTGGAGCTATGGTTCAGGACCCCAGGGGTTGGGCCCCAGGAGCTGGTGTTGGCGCCCCTAGGGGTTGGGCACCGGGAGCTATGGTTCGGGCCCCCAGGGGTTGGGCCCCTGGACCTGGTGTTGGGGCCCCCAGGAGTTGTGCCCCTGATGCTATGTATCGGGTCCCCAGGGGTTGGGCCCCTGGAGCTGGTGTTGGGGCCCCCAGGGGTTGGGCCCTTGGAACTATGGTTCGGGCCACCAGGGGTTGGGCCCCTGGAGGTGGTGTTGGGGCCCCCAGAGGTTGGGCACCTGGAGCTGGTGTTGGGGCCCCCAGGGGTTGGGCCGTTGGAGCTATGGTTCTGGCCCCCAGGGGTTGGGCCCCTGGAGCTGGTTTTGGGGCCCCCAGGGTTTGTGCCCCTGGAGCTATGGTTCAAGCCCCCAGTGGTTGGGCCCCTGGAGCTGGTTTTGGGGCCCCCAGGGGTTGTGCCCCTGGAGCTGCTGTTTAGGCCCCCAGGGATTGAGCCCCTGGAGCTATGGTTCAAGCCCCCAGTGGTTGGGCCCCTGGAGCTGGTGTTGGGGCGCCCAGGGGTTGGTCCCCTGGAGCGATGGTTTGGGCCCCCAGGATTGGGCCCCTGGAGCTGGTGTTGGGGCCCCCAGGCATTGGTCCCATGGAGCTATGGCTCGGGCCCACAGGGGTTGGGCCCCTGGAGCTATGGTTCGGGCCCCCAGGGGTTGGGCCCGTGGAGCTGGTATTGAGACCCCCAGGGGTTGGGCCCCTGGTGCTTTGGTTCGGGCCCCCAGGGGTTGGGCCCTGGAGCTGGTGTTGGAGCCCCGAGGGGTTGGGCCCCTGTGTCATAAACAGATAGCTAAGGGTTAATGTCTCTTTCACCTGAAGCACCTGACCAGAGGACCAATCAGGAAACCGGATTTTTTCAACTTTGGGTGGAGGGAATGGAGTGTCTGTGTCTTTGTTTTCTGGCTGCCTGCTTTCTCTGAGCTTTGGAGAAGTAGTTTCTATTTTCTAGTCTTCTGTTTCCAAGTGTAAGGACAAAGAGATCAGATAGTAAGTTATATGGTTTCTTTTCTTTGGTATTTGCATGAATATAAGTGCTGGAGTGCTTTGATTTGTATTCTTTTTGAATAAGGCTGTTTATTCAATATTCTTTTAAGCAATTGACCCTGTGTTGTATCATCTAAATACAGAGAGAACATTTGTACTTATTTTTCTTTCTTTTTATATAAAGCTTTCTTTTAAGACCTGTTGGAGTTTTTCTTTACTTCAGGGAAATTGAGTCTGTACTCACCAGGGAATTGGTGGGAGGGAGAAATCAAGGGGAGATTTGTGTGTTGGATCACTAGCCTGATTTTGCATTCCCTCTGGGGAAATAGGAAAGTACTTTTGTTTCCAGGATTGGGAACGGAGAGGGGGAGTCCCTCTGTGTAGTTTCACAGAGCTTGTGTCTGTGTATCTCTCCAGGAGCACCTGGAGGGGGGAAGGGAAAAAGGATTATTTCCCTTGGTTGTGAGACTCAAGGGATTTGGGTCTTGGGGTCCCCAGGGAAGGTTTTTCAGAGGGACCAGAGTGCCCCAAAACACTCTAATTTTTTGGGTGGTGGCAGCAGGTACCAGGTCCAAGCTGGTAACTAAGCTTGGAGGTTTTCATGCTAACCCCCATATTTTGGACGCTAAGGTCCAAATCTGGGACTAAGGTTATTACATGGTGTAGCAGCGGTGGGATATAGACAGAATCCGGAAGCCAGTAGGAATATTATATTTTTCTTTTCTCTGCTAAGGGCTTTTTAGCAGAGAGAGAAGCAGTTGGTTTTAAAAGGGAACCAGAGAGAATTTTTTTTTTCTGCTCTCTCTCGCAGTTTGTGGCTTGCATGTTAAGGGTCTTTTGTCATGCAATAGCCCTCCCATTAGGAGGCAAGTACCAGCACTTATAGGCATGCAAATAAAGTGGTTTTTCTGGTTTCCCTTCATTGAACATTAGCTAGAGAGAGAAAAGGAAAATTAGCTAAAGGCACTGCTGCTAGGCAGACTTCAGGAGGCAACAGAGAACCTGCAGTTCAGAAGATAAACACCGGAGGGCACCCCAACACAAGAAAACAGCAATCATGACTTCTAAGGCAAAAATTGAGGCCGAAGAACAAATCAAAGAAGCTGAACACAGGCGAGAGATGGAAAAACACAAACAGGAACTGGAAATAAAACAAAAAGAGATGGAGATGAAAGAAAGAGAAGAACAGATCAAAGAGGCAGCCTACCAAAGAGAACAGGCAGCCTACCAAAGAGAACAGGCAGCCAAAGAGGCAGCCAAGGAGGCAGCACACAAAAGAAAACTAGAAGAAGAAGAGGTGGCCTACCGAAGGAAACAAGCAGAAGAAGAGTTGGCCCACAGAAGGAAGCAAGAAGAAGAAGAGGCGGCCCACCACCGAGAAATGGAAAAACAACAAAAAGAGAATGAAGAGAAGGAAAAACAGAGAAAACATGAACTGGAGTTGGCAAAAGCTGGGCTGCCTGTGCCAGCCAACCCTAACAACCCGGCGCCAAATATTGCTCCACAGCACAGGAAATTTCCCACCTACAAGGCAGGTGATGACACCGAGGCCTTCTTGGAAAATTTTGAAAGAGCCTGTCTTGGGTACAACATCCCCGAAGACCAGTACATGGTAGAATTGAGGTCACAGCTCAGTGGACCTTTAGCAGAGGTGGCAGCTGAAATGCCTAAGCACCAAATGAATGACTATAAACTTTTTCAAACCAAGGCCAGATACAGGATGGGGATAACCCCAGATCATGCCCGTCGGCGCTTCAGAACCCAAAAGTGGAAACCCGAGGTGTCATTTCCCAAACACGCCTACTACATAGCAAAAAACTATGAGGCCTGGATAACAGGAAACAACATTCAAACCTTGGAAGAACTAAACCTCCTCATACAAATGGAACAGTTCTTGGATGGTGTTCCTGAAGACATCACACGGTACATACAAGATGGAAATCCCAAAGATATCGCTGAGGCGGGGGAGATTGGAGCCAAATGGATGGAACTGGCAGAAAGCAAGAAAGCTACTGTCAAGGGGAACGATTACCCCAGGGGGCACACAGACCATAAACCCTACAACCGAGGACAGCCAAAGACCCCACATACCACCCAAGTAAAGCCACAGATACCCTACCCTTCAACCTCACCAGTCTCCAGTAACTCACCTCGGCCCAGTGACCCATCAGATGGAAGATGCTTTAAGTGTAATGAACTGGGACATATCAAGGCCAAGTGTCCCAAGAACACCATGCGAGTGCAATTCATTACACCACCATCACATCAAAGATCCCCAGGCCCGGATGCCTCTCAAATACCCTTGGAGCGAAGGGAAAATTTGAGAGTGGGCGGAAAGAAGGTTACTGCGTGGAGAGACACGGGGGCACAAGTGTCAGCTATCCACCAATCCTTCGTTGACCCCAAATTCATCAACCCAAAGGCCAAAGTTACAATTTACCCCTTCATGTCACAAGCTGTAGACTTGCCTACAGCTCAACTGCCTGTCCAGTACAAAGGCTGGTCAGGAATGTGGACTTTTGCAGTCTATGACAATTATCCTATCCCCATGCTACTGGGGGAAGACTTGGCCAACCAGGTGAGGCGGGCCAAGAGAGTGGGAATGGTTACACGTAGCCAAACCAGGCAAGCTTCCAGACCCATTCCTGTTCCTGAGCCGTCCACAGAGGCCCCGTCTGTGTTACCAGAGACCCAGACAGAGGTAGTGGACCCGGATTCCATGCCTACCACTGAAACAGCCACAGCATCTCCAGTCCCAGGCCCGGAACTGGAACAACAACCAGCACCAGCAAGTGCAATTACATCTTCAAACTCAACGCCAGAGGGCGCCAGCGAGCCAAAACTGGCAGAAGCAACAGACAGCCATACCCAAAAGGCTCAACCAGAGCCTGAAATACCCTCAGGTGCACCAGCGGAGAGCGGTTCACCAGCAACGGAAACAACCCCATCACCTACATCGCTTCCAGAGGGACCAAGCCCAAGTCCACAGTCTGAGGAAGAACTGGTGACCCCAGCCTCAAGGGAACAGTTCCAGACTGAGCAGGAAGCAGATGACAGCCTTCAGAAAGCTTGGGCGGCGGCACGGAGCACCCCACCGCCTCTCAGCTCTTCTAATCGATCCCGGTTTGTTATAGACCAAGGACTTTTATACAAGGAAATTCTTTCTGGTGGACACCGGGAAGAATGGCAGCCGCAAAAACAGTTGGTGGTTCCAACTAAGTACCGGGGGAAGCTCTTAAGCTTAGCCCATGATCATCCCAGTGGCCATGCTGGGGTGAACAGAACCAAAGACCGGTTGGGGAAGTCCTTCCACTGGGAGGGGATGGGCAAGGACGTTGCCAAGTATGTCCGGTCTTGTGAGGTATGCCAAAGAGTGGGAAAGCCTCAAGACCAGGTCAAGGCCCCTCTCCAGCCACTCCCCATAATTGAGGTCCCATTTCAGCGAGTAGCTGTGGATATTCTGGGCCCTTTCCCAAAAAAGACGCCCAGAGGAAAGCAGTACGTACTGACTTTAGTGGACTTTGCTACCCGATGGCCAGAAGCAGTAGCTCTAGGCAACACCAGGGCTAACACTGTGTGCCTGGCCCTAACAGACATCTTTGCCAGGGTAGGTTGGCCCTCTGACATCCTTACAGATTCAGGGTCTAATTTCCTGGCAGGGACCATGGAAAAACTGTGGGAAACTCATGGGGTGAATCACTTGGTTGCCACCCCGTACCACCATCAAACCAATGGCCTGGTGGAAAGGTTCAATGGAACTTTGGGGGCCATGATACGAAAATTCATCAACGAATTCTCCAATAATTGGGACCTAGTGTTGCAGCAGTTGCTGTTTGCCTACAGGGCTGTACCACATCCCAGTTTAGGGTTTTCACCGTTTGAACTTGTGTATGGTCACGAGGTTAAGGGGCCATTACAGTTGGTGAAGCAGCAATGGGAGGGGTTTACGCCTTCTCCAGGAACTAACATTCTGGACTTTGTAAGCAACCTACAAAGCACCCTCCGACACTCTTTAGCCCTTGCTAGAGAGAACCTAAAGGATGCTCAAGAAGAGCAAAAGGCCTGGTATGACAGACATGCCAGAGAACGTTCCTTCAAGGTAGGAGACCAGGTTATGGTCTTGAAGGCGCAACAGGCCCATAAGATGGAAGCATCATGGGAAGGGCCATTCACGGTCCAAGAGCGCCTGGGAGCTGTAAACTACCTCATAGCATTTCCCAATTCCTCACTAAAGCCAAAAGTGTACCATGTTAATTCTCTCAAGCCTTTCTATTCCAGAGATTTACAGGTTTGTCAGTTTACAGTCCAGGGAGATGATGCTGAGTGGCCTGACGGTGTCTACTACGACGGGAAAAAAGACGGTGGCGTGGAAGAGGTGAACCTCTCAACCACCCTGGAACGTCTGCAGCGGCAACAAATCAAGGAGCTGTGCACTAGCTTCGCCCCATTGTTCTCAGCCACCCCAGGACGGACTGAACGGGCATACCACTCCATTGATACAGGTAATGCTCACCCAATCAGAACCCCACCCTACCGGGTGTCTCCTCAGGCCCAAGCTGCTATAGAACGGGAGATCCAGAACATGCTACAGATGGGTATAATCCGCCCATCTACCAGTGCATGGGCATCTCCAGTGGTTCTGGTACCCAAACCAGATGGGGAAATACGCTTTTGCGTGGACTACCGTAAGCTAAATGCTGTAACTCGTCCGGACAACTATCCAATGCCACGTACCGATGAGCTATTGGAGAAGTTGGGACGTGCCCAGTTCATCTCTACAATAGACTTAACCAAGGGGTACTGGCAAGTACCGCTAGATGAACCTGCCAAGGAGAGGTCAGCATTCGTCACCCATGCGGGGGTGTATGAATTCAATGTCCTTCCTTTCGGCCTTCGAAATGCACCCGCCACCTTCCAGAGACGGGTAGATGGTCTACTAGCTGGACTGGGAGACTTTGCAGTTGCCTACCTCGATGATGTGGCCATTTTTTCAGACTCCTGGCCCGAACACCTACTACACCTGGAAAAGGTCTTTGAGCGCATCAGGCAGGCAGGACTAACTGTTAAGGCCAAAAAGTGTCAAATAGGCCAAAACAGAGTGACTTACCTGGGGCACCAGGTGGGTCGAGGAACCATAAACCCCCTACAGGCCAAGGTGGATGCTATCCAAAAGTGGCCTGTCCCACGGTCCAAGAAGCAGGTCCAATCCTTCTTAGGCTTGGCCGGATACTACAGGCGATTTGTACCACACTACAGCCAAATCGCTGCCCCACTGACCGACCTGACCAAAAAGACCCAGCCAAATGCAGTTAAGTGGACTGATGAGTGTCAAAAGGCCTTTACCCAACTTAAGGCAACGCTCATGTCTGACCCTGTGCTCAGGGCCCCGGATTTTGACAAGCCATTCCTAGTAACCACAGATGCATCTGAGCGTGGTATAGGAGCGGTGCTCATGCAGGAAGCAACAGATCACAACTTCCATCCTGTCGTGTTTCTCAGCAAGAAACTGTCTGAGAGGGAAAGTCACTGGTCAGTCAGTGAAAAGGAATGCTATGCCATTGTGTACGCCCTGGAAAAGCTACGCCCATATGTTTGGGGACGGCGGTTCCAACTACAAACTGACCATGCTGCACTAAAGTGGCTTCATACTGCCAAGGGGAACAACAAGAAACTTCTTCGTTGGAGTTTAGCTCTCCAAGATTTTGATTTTGAAATTCAACACATCACAGGAGCTTCTAACAAAGTAGCTGATGCACTCTCCCGTGAGAGTTTCCCAGAATTCAGTAGTTAAAAAGTGTTCTTAAAATGTAGAAGTCTGTTAGTTATATACTTAGGACTATATGTAAAGGTCTATGTGTTGTATTAATCTGTTTATTTATACTTAGGAGTATATGTACAGGTCTATGTGTTGTATTAATCTGTTTATTTTAAAGTTCTAGAAGGAAATCGCCACCAGTGAGCTTCCCCACTGTCTGCAATTTGGGGGGCGTGTCATAAACAGATAGCTAAGGGTTAATGTCTCTTTCACCTGAAGCACCTGACCAGAGGACCAATCAGGAAACCGGATTTTTTCAACTTTGGGTGGAGGGAATGGAGTGTCTGTGTCTTTGTTTTCTGGCTGCCTGCTTTCTCTGAGCTTTGGAGAAGTAGTTTCTATTTTCTAGTCTTCTGTTTCCAAGTGTAAGGACAAAGAGATCAGATAGTAAGTTATATGGTTTCTTTTCTTTGGTATTTGCATGAATATAAGTGCTGGAGTGCTTTGATTTGTATTCTTTTTGAATAAGGCTGTTTATTCAATATTCTTTTAAGCAATTGACCCTGTGTTGTATCATCTAAATACAGAGAGAACATTTGTACTTATTTTTCTTTCTTTTTATATAAAGCTTTCTTTTAAGACCTGTTGGAGTTTTTCTTTACTTCAGGGAAATTGAGTCTGTACTCACCAGGGAATTGGTGGGAGGGAGAAATCAAGGGGAGATTTGTGTGTTGGATCACTAGCCTGATTTTGCATTCCCTCTGGGGAAATAGGAAAGTACTTTTGTTTCCAGGATTGGGAACGGAGAGGGGGAGTCCCTCTGTGTAGTTTCACAGAGCTTGTGTCTGTGTATCTCTCCAGGAGCACCTGGAAGGGGGAAGGGAAAAAGGATTATTTCCCTTGGTTGTGAGACTCAAGGGATTTGGGTCTTGGGGTCCCCAGGGAAGGTTTTTCAGAGGGACCAGAGTGCCCCAAAACACTCTAATTTTTTGGGTGGTGGCAGCAGGTACCAGGTCCAAGCTCGTAACTAAGCTTGGAGGTTTTCATGCTAACCCCCATATTTTGGACGCTAAGGTCCAAATCTGGGGCCCCCAGGGGTTGGGCCCCTGGAGCTGATGGTGGGGCACCCAGGGGTTGTGCCCCTGGAGCTATGGTTCGGGCCCCCAGGGGTTGGGCCCCTGGAGCTATGGTTCGGGCCCCCAGGGGTTGGGCCCCTGGAGCTGGTGTTGGGGCCACCAGGGGTTTGGCCCCTGGAGCTGGTATTGAGACCCCCAGGGGTTGGGCCCCTGGAGCTATGGTTCGGGCCCCCAGGGCTTGGGCCCTGGAGCTGGTGTTGGAGCCCCGAGGGGTTGGGCCCCTGGAGCTGGTGTTGGGGCCCCCAGGGGTTGGGCCCCTGGAGCTATTGTTTGGGCCCCCAGGGGTTGGGCCCCTGGAGCTGGTGTAGGGGTCCCCAGGGGTTGGGCCCCTGGAGCTGGTGTTGGGGCCCCCAGGAGTTGGGCCACTGGAGCTATGGTTCGGGCCCCCAGGGATTAGGCCCCTGGAGCTGGTGTTGAGGCCCCCAGGGGTTGGGCCCCTGGAGCTGGTGTTGGGGCCCACAGGGGTTGGGCCCCTGGAGCTATGGTTCGGGCCCCCAGGGGTTGGGCCCCTGGAGCTATGGTTCAGGCCCCCAGGGGTTGGGCCCCTGGAGCGGGTGTTGGGGCCCCCAGGGGTTGGGGCCCTAGAGCTATGGTTCGGGCACTCTGGGGTTGGGCCCCTGGAGCTGGTGTTGGCGCCCCCAGCGGTTGGGCCCCTGGAGCTTTGGTTCGGGCCCCAGGGGTTGCGCCACTGGAGCTGGTGTTGGGGCCCCCAGGTTTTGGGCCCCTGGAGCTATGGTTCGGGCCCCCAGGGTTTGGGCCCCTGGAGCTGGTTTTGGGGCCCCCAGGGGTTGGGCCCCTGGAGCTATGGTTCGGGCCCCCAGGGGTTGCGCCCCTGGAGCTGGTATTGGGGCCCCCAGGGGTTCGGCCCCTGGAGCTATGGTTCGGGCCCCCAGGGGTTGGGACCCTGGAGCTGGTGTTGGGCCCCCAGGGGTTGGGCCCCTGGAGCTATGTTTCTTACCCCAAGGGGTTAGGACCCTGGAGCTATGGTTCGAGCACCCAGGGGTTTGGCCCCTGGAGCTGGTCTTGGGGCCCCTAGGGGTTGGGCCTCTGGAGCTATGGTTCTGGCCCCCAAGGGTTGAGCCCCTGGAGTTGGTGTTGGGGCCCCCAGGGGTTGGGCCCCTGGATCTATGGTTCGGGCACCCAGGGGTTGGGCCCCTGGAGCTGGTGCTGGGGCCCCCAGGGGTTGGGCCCCTTGAGCTATGGTTCGGGCCCCCAGGGGTTGGGCCACTTGAGCTATGGTTTGAACACCCAGGGGTTGGGCCCCTGGAGCTGGTGTTGGGGCCCCCAGGGCTTGCGCCCCTGGAGCTATGGTTCGGGCCCACAGGGGTTGGGCCCCTTGAGCTATGGTTCGGGCCCCCAGGGGTTGTGCCCCTGGAGCTGTTGTTGGGGCCCCCAGGGGTTGGACCCCTGGAGCTATGGTTCGGGCGCCCACGGGTTAGGCCCCTGGGCTGGTGTTGGGGCCCCCAGGGGTTGGGCCCGTGGAGCTATGGTTCAGGCCCCCAGGGGTTAGGCCCCTGGAGCTGGTGTTGAGGCCCCCAGGGGTTGGGCCCCTGGAGCTGGTTTTGAGGCCCCCAGGGGTTGGGGCCCTGGAGCTATGGTTCGGGCCCCCAGGGGTTGAGACCCTGGAGCTGGTGTTGGGGCCCCCAGCGGTTGGGCCCCTGGAGCTATGGTTAGGGCCCCCAGGGTTTGGGCCCCTGGAGCTGGTGTTGGGGCAACCAGGGGTTGGGCCCCTGGAGCTATGGTTCGGGCCCCCAGGGGTTGGGCCCCTGGAGGTGGTGTTGGGGCCCCCAGGGGTTTGGCCCCTGGAGCTATGGTTCTGGCCCCCAGGGGTTTGGCCCCTGGAGCTGGTGTTGGGGCACCCAGGGGTTGGGCTCCTGGAGCTATGGTTTGGGCCCCCAGGTGTTGGGCCCCTGGAGCTATGGTTCGGGCCCCCATGGGTTGGGAACCTGGAGCTGGTGTTGGGGCCTCCAGGGGTTCGGCCCCTGGAGCTATGGTTCGGGCCCCCATGGGTTGGGAACCTGGAGCTGGTGTTGGGGCCCCCAGGGTTGGGCCCCTGGATCTCGTGTTGGGGCCCCCAGGGGTTGGGCCCCTGGAGCTATGATTCGGGCCCCCAGGGGTTGGGCTCCTGGAGCTCTGGTTCGAGCCCCCAGGGGCTGGGCCCCTGGAGCTGGTGTTCGGGCCCCCAGGGGTTGGGCCCCTTGAGCTATGGTTCGGGCCCCCAGGGGTTGGGCCCCTGGAGCTGGCGTTGGGGAGCCCAGGGGTTGGGCCCCTGGAGCTATGGTTCGGGTCCCCAGGGGTTGGGCCCCTGGAGCTGGTGTTGGGGTCCCAAGGCGTTGGGCCCCTGGAGCTATGGTTCGGGCCCCCAGTCGTTGGGCCCCTGGAGCTATGGTTCGGGCCCCCAGGGGTTGGGCCCCTGGAGCTGGTGTTGGGGCTCCCAGGGGTTGGGCCCCTGGAGCTATGGTTCGGGACCCCAGGGGTTAGGCACCTGGAGCTGGTGTTGGGGCCCCCAGGGTTGGGCCCCTTAAGCTGGTGTTGGGTGCCCCAGGGGTTGGGCCCCTGGAGCTGGTGTTGGGGCCCCCATGGGTTGGGCCCCTGGAGCTATGGTTCGGGCCCCCAGGGGTTGGGCCCCTGGAGCTGGTTTTGGGGCCCTCAGGGCTTGGGCCCCTGGAGCTGGTGTTGGGGATCCCAGGGGTTTGGCCCCTGGAGCTATGGTTCGGGCCCCCAGCGGTTGGGCCCCTGGAGCTGGTGTTGGGGCCCCCAGGGGTTAGGCCCCTGGAGCTATGGTTCGGGCCCCCAGGGGTTGGGCCCCTGGAGCTAGGGTTTGGGCCCCCACACCAGCTCCAGGGGCCAATCCCCTGACCGCCCGAACCATAGCGCCAGGGGTCCAACCCCTGGGGTCCCCAACACCAGCTCCAGGGACCCAACCCCTGAGCGCCCGAACCATAGCTCCAGGGGCCCAACCCCTGGGGGCCCGAACCATAGCTCCAGGGGCCCAAGCCCTGGGGGCCCTAACACAAGCTCCAGGATCCCAACCCGTGGGTGCTCCAACACCAGCTGCAGGGGCCCAACCCCTGGGAGCCCGAACTATAGCTCCAGGGGCCCAAAACCTGGGGGCCCCAACACCAGCTCCAGGGGCCCAACCCCTGGGAGCCCCAACACCAGTTCCAGGGGCCCAACCCCTGGGGGCCCGAACCATAGCTTAAAGGGCCCAACCCCTGGGGGCCCGAACCATAGCTCCAGGGGCCCAACCCCTGGGGGCCCCAACACCAGCTCCAGGGGCCCAACCCCTGAGCGCCCGAACCATATCTCCAGGGGCCCAACCCCTGAGGGCCACAACACCAGCTCCAGGGGCCAAACACCGGAGCGCCCGAACCATAGCTCCAGGCGCCCAACCCCTGGGAGCCCCAATACCAGCTCCAGAGGCCCAACTCCTGAGCGCCCGAACCATAGCTCCAGGGTCCCAACCCCTGTTGGCCCCAACACCAGCTCTAGGGGCCCAACCCCTGAGCGCCCGTACCATAGCTCCAGGGTCCCAAACCCTTGGGACCCCAACACCAGCTCATAGACTCATAGACTCATAGACTCATAGGTCAGAAGGGACCAATCTGATCATCTAGTCTGACCTCCTGCACAAGGCAGGCCACAGAACCCCACCCATCCAATTTTATAACAACCCCTATCCCAGGACCGAGTTATTGAAATCCTCAAAAATGGTTTGAAGACCTCAAGCTGCAGAGACACCACCAGCAAGCGACCCGTGCCCCACGCTGCAGGGGAAGGCGAAAAACCTCCAGGGCACCTGCCAATCCGCCCTGGAGGAAAATTCCTTCCCGATCCCAAATATGGCGATCAGCTAAACCCTGAGCATGTGGGCAAGAGTCACCAGCTAGCACCCAAGAAGGAATTCTCCGCAGCAACTCAGTACCCATCGCAGGCAACATCTCCCCGCAGACCATTGAGAAGACCTGTCTGGTGGTAATTCAAGATCAATTGACCAAATTAACGATCCTATCATAACATCCCCTCCACATACTTATCAAGCTTTGTCTTAAAGCCAGGAAAGTCTTTTGCCCCTACTACTTCCCTCGGAAGGCCCAACCCCTGAGCGCTCGAACAATAGCTCCAGGGGCCAAAACCTTGGGGGCTCCAACACCAGCTCCAGGGGCCCAACTCCTGAGCGCCGGAACCATAGCTCCAGGGGCCCAACCCCTGGGTGCCCCAACACTAGCTCCAGGGGCAAAACCCTTGGGAGCCCCAAAACCAGCTCCAGGGGCCCAACCCCTGGGGGCCGGAACACCAGCTCCAGGGTCCCAACCCCTGAGCGCAAGAACGATAGCTCCAGGGGCCAAACCCCTGGGGTCCCCAACACCAGCTCCAGGGGCCCAACCCAATGAGCGCTCGAACCATAGCTCCAGGGGCCTAACCCCTGGGGGCCCCAACACTAGCTTCAGGGGCCCAATCCCTGGGGGCCCCAACACCAGCTCTAGGGGCCCAACCCCTGTGGGCCCCTACACCAGCTCCAGAGGTCCAATCCCTGAGTGCCCGAACCAAAGCTCCAGCGGCTTAAACCCTGGGGGCCCCAACACCAGCTAAAGGGGCCCAACCCCTGAGCGCCCGAACCATAGCTCCAGGTGCCCAACCCCTGGTGGACCCAACACCAGCAACAGGGGCCCAACCCCTGGGAGACCAAACACCATCTCCAGGGGCCCAACCCCTTGGAGCTCCACAACCAGCTCCAGGGGCCCAACCGCTGAGCGCCCGAACCATAGCTCCAGGGGCACAACCACTGGGGGCCGCAACACCAGCTACAGGGGCCCAAACCCTAGGGTCCCCAACACCAGCTCCACGGGCCCAACCCCTTGGGGGCCAGAACCATAGCTCCAGGTGCCCAACCCCTGGGGGCCTGAACCATAGCTCCAGGGCTCCAACCCCTGGGGTCCCCAACACCAGCTCCAGGGGCCCAACCCCTGGGGTCCCACCACCAGCTCCAGGGGCCCAACCTATGGGGGTCCGAACCATAGCTCCAGGGGCCTAACCACTGAGGGCCCCAACACCAGCTCCAGGGGCCCAACCCCTGGGGGCCCAAACACCACCTCCAGGGGCCCAACCCCTGGGGGCCCGAACCATAGTTCCAGGGGCCCAACCCCTGGGGGCCCGAACCATAGCACCAGGGGACCAACCCCTGGGGGCCGCACAACGAGCTCCAGGGGTCCAACCCCTGGGGGCCCGGACCATAGCTCCAGGGGCCCAACCCCTGGGGGCCCCAACACCTGCTCCAGGGGCCCAGCCCCTGGGGGCCCCAAAACCATCTCCAGGGGCTCAAGCCCTGGGGGCCCCAACACCAGCTCCAGGGCCCCAACCCCTGAGCACCCGTACCATAGCTCCAGGGACTCAACCCCTGGGGGCCCCAACACCAGTTTCACGGGCCCAACCCCTGGGGGCATTAACCATAGCTCCAGGGGCCCAACCCCTGGGGGCCCCAACAAAAACTCCAGGGGCCCAACCCCTGAGCTCCCGAAACATATCTCCAGGGGCCCAACCCCTGGGTGCCCTAACACCAACTCCACGGGCCCAACCCCTGAGCGCCCGAACCATAGCTCCAGGGGCCCAACCCCTGAGCGCCCGACCCAGAGCTCCAGGGGCCAAACCCCTGGGGGCCCCAACACCAGCTCCAGGGGCGCAACCCCTGAACGCCCGAACCATAGCTCCAGGGGCCCAACCCCTGAGCGCCCGAACCATAGCTTCAGGGACTGAACCACTGGGTGTCCCAACACCAGCTCAACGGGCCCAACCCCTGAGAGCCCGAACCATAGCTCCAGGGGCCCAGCCCCTGGAGGCCCCAACACCAGCTCCAGGGTCCCAACCCCTGGGGGCTCCAACACCAGCTCCAGGGGCCAAACCCCTGAGCGGCCGAACCATAGCTCCAGGGGCCGAACCCCTGGGGGCCCCAACACCAGCTCCAGGGGCCCAACCCTTGGGGGCCCCAACAACAGCTCCAGAGGCCCAACCAGTGGGGGCCCCAACACCAGCTCCAAGGGCCGAAACCCTGAGCTCCAGAACCATAGCTTCAGGGGCTCAACCCCTGGGTGCCCCAACACCAGCTCCAGGGGCCCAACCCCTGAGGGCCCGAACCATAGCTCCAGGGGCCCAACCCCTGGGGGCCCCAACACCAGCTCCAGGGTCCCAACCCCTGGGGGCCCCAACACCAGCTCCAGGGGCCAAACCCCTGAGCGCCAGAACCATAGCTCCAGGGTCCCAAATCCTGGGGGCCCCAACACCAGCTCCAGGGACCAAACCCCTGAGCGCCCGAACCATAGCTCCAGGGGCCCAACCCCTGAGCGCCCGAACCATAGCTCCAGAGGCCCAACCCCTGAGCGCCTGAACCATAGCTCGAGGGGCCCAACCCCTGGGGGCCCCAAGTCCAGCTCCAGGGGCCCAACCCCTGAGCGGCCGAACCATAGCTCCAGGGGCCCAACCCCTGAGCCCCCGAACCATAGCTCCTGGGGCCCAACCCCTGAGTGCCCGAAACATAGCTCCAGAGGCCCAAACCCTGAGCGCCCGAACCATAGCTCCAGGGGCCCAAACCCTGGGTGCCCCAACACCAGCTCCACGGGCCCAACCCCTGAGCGCCCGAACCATAGCTCGAGGGGCCCAACCCCTGTGGGCCCGAACCATAGCTCCAGGGACCCAACCCATGAGCGCCCGAACCATAGCTCCAGGGCCCAAACCCCTGTGGGCCCGAACCATAGCTCCAGGGGCCAAATCCCTGTGGGCCCGAACCATAGCTCCAGGAGCCTAACCCCTTGGTGCCCCAACACTAGCTCCAGGGGCCTAACCCCTGAGGACCCGAACCATAGGTCCAGGGGCCGAACCCCTGGGTTCCCCAACACGAGCTCCCGGGGCCCAACCCCTAAGCGCCCGAACCATAGCTCCAGCGGCCTAAACCCTGAGCGCCCGAACCATAGCTCCAGGGGCTAAATGCCTGTGGGCCCGAACCATAGCTCCAGTGGCCCAACCCCTGAGCGCTCGAACCATAGCTCCAGGCTCCCAACCCCTGAGCGCCCGAACCACAGCTCCAGGCGCCCAACGCCTGGGGGCCCCAACATCAGCTCCAGGGGCCAAACCCTAAAGAGCCCCAAAACCAGCTCCAGAGGCCCAACCCTGGAGCGCCCGATCCATAGCTCCAGGGGCCCAACCCCTGGAGGCCCCAACACCAGCTCCAGGGGCCCAATCCCTGAGCGCCCGAACCATAGCTCCAGGGGCCCAACTCCTGAGCGCCCGAACCATAGCTCCAGAGGCCCAACCCCTGGCGGCCCCAAGACCAGCTCCAGGGGCCCAACCCCTGAGCGCCCGAACCATAGCTTCAGGGGCCCAACCCCTGGAGGCTCCAACACCAGCTCCAGTGGGCCAACCCCTAAGCGCCAGAACCATAGCTCAAGGGGCCCAACCCCTGGGGGCCCCAACACCAGCTCTAAGGGCCCAACCCCTGGGGGCCCCAACAACAGCTCCAGGGGCCCAACCCCTGAGCGCCCGAACCATAGCTCCAGGGGCCCAACCCGTGGGGGCCCCAACACCAGCTCCAGGGGCCCAACCCCTGAGCGCCCGAACCATAGCTCCAGGGCCCAACGCCTGTGGGCCCGAACCATAGCTCCACGGGCCCAACCCCTGAGCGCCCGAACCATAGCTTCAGGGGCCCAACCCCTGGGGGCCCCAACACCAGCTTCAGGGGACAAACCCCTGGGGACCCCAACACCAGCTCCAGGGGCCCAACACCTGGGGGTCCCAACACCAGCTCCAGGGGCCAAACCCCTGAGCGTCCGAACCATAGCTCCAGAGGGCCAACCTCTAAGCACCCGAACCATAGCTCCAGAGGCCCAACCCGTGAACACCCGAACCATAGCTCCAGGGGCCCAACCCCTGGGGGCCCCAAGACCAGATCCAGGGGCCCAACCCCTGAGCGCCCGAACCATAGCTATAGGGGCCCAACCCCTGGAGGACCCAGCACCAGCTCCAGGGGCCCTACCCCTGAGCTCCCGAACCATAGCTCCAGGGGCCAAACCCCTGGGCGCCCGAACCATAGCTCCAGGGGCCCAACCCCTGGGGGCCCCAACACCAGCTCCAGGGGACCAAACCCTGGGGGCCCCAACACCAGCTCCAGGGACCCAACCCCTGAGCGCCCCAACACCAGCTCCAGAGGACCAACCACTGAGCGCCCGAACCAGAGCTCCAGGGTCCCAACCCCTGAGCGCCCGAACCATAGCTGCAGGGGCCCAACCCCTGAGCACCAGAACCATAGCTCCAGGGGCCCAGGCCCTGAGCGCCCGAACCATAGCTCCTGGGGCCCAACCCCTGGGGGCCCCAACACCAGCTCCAGGGGCCCAACCCCTGGGTGCCCCAACACCAGCTCCACGGGCCCAACCCCTGAGCGCCCGAACCATAGCTCCAGGGGCCCAACCCCTGAGCGCCCGAACCATAGCTCCGGGGCCAAACCCCTATGGGCCCGAACCATAGCTCCAGGGGCCCAACCCCTGGGCACCCGAACCATAGCTCCAGGGGCCCAACCTCTGAGCGCCCGAACCATAGCTCCAGGGCCCAAACCCCTGTGGGCCCGAACCATAGCTCCAGGGGCCCAACCCCTGGGGGCCCCAACACCAGCTCCAGGGGCCCAACCCCTGAGCGCCCGAACCATAGCTCCAGGGGCCCAACCCCTGGGGGCCCCAACACGAGCTCCCGGGGCCCAACCCCTAAGCGCCCGAACCATAGCTCCAGGGGCCAAATCCGTGTGGGCCCGAACCATAGCTCCAGGGGCCCAACCCCTGAGCGCCCGAACGACAGCTCCAGGGGCCCAACCCCTGGGGGCCCCAACACCAGCTCCAGAGGCCCAACCCCTGGGGTCCCCAACACCAGCTCCAGGGGCCCAACCCCTGAGCGACCGAACCATAGCTCCAGGGGCCCAACGCCTGTGGGCCCGAACCATAGCTCCAGGGGCCCAACCCCTGAGCGCCCGAACCATAGCTCCAGGGGCCCAACCCCTGGGGGCCGCAACACCAGCTCCAGGGGACCAACCCCTGGGGGCCCCAACACCAGCTCCAGGGGCCCAACCCCTGGGGGCCCCAACACCAGCTCCAGGGGCCGAACCCCTGAGCGCCCGAACCATAGCTCCAGGGGCCCAATCCCTGGTCGCCTCAACACCAGCTCCAGGGGCCAAACCCCTGAGCGCCCGAACCATAGCTCCAGGGGCCCAACCCCTGAGCGTCCGAACCATAGCTCCAGAGGCCCAACCCCAGAGCGTCCGAACCATAGCTCCAGAGGCCCAACCCCTGAGCACCCGAACCATAGCTCCAGGGGCCAAACCCCTGGAGGATCCAACACCAGCTCCAGGGGCCTAACCCCTGGGGGACCCAACACCAGCTCCAGGGGTCCAACCCGTGAACGCCCGAACCATAGCTCCAGGGGCCCAAACCCTGGGGGCCCCAACACCAGCTCCAGGGGCCCAAGCCATGAGCGACCGAACCATAGCTCCAGGGGCCCAACGCCTGTGGTCCCGAACCATAGCTCCAGGGGCCCAACCCCTCAGCGCCCGAACCATAGCTCCAGGGGCCCAACCCCTGGGGGCCCCAACACCAGCTCCAGGGGACCAAACCCTGGGGGCCCCAACACCAGCTCCAGGGACCCAACCCCTGAGCGCCCCAACACCAGCTCCAGGGGCCCAACCCGTGAGCGCCCGAACCATAGCTCCAGGGGCCCAACGCCTGTGGGCCTGAACCATAGCTCCAGGGACCCAACCCCTGAGCGCCCGAACCACAGCTCCAGGGGCCCAACCCCTGAGCGCCAGAACCATAGCTCCAGGGTCCCAAACCCTGGGGGCCCCAACACCAGCTCCAGGGGCCCAACCCCTGAGCGCCCGAACCATAGCTCCAGGGGCCCAACGCCTGTGGGCCCAAACCATAGCTCCAGGGGCCCAGGCCCTGAGAGCCCGAACCATAGCTCCAGGGGCCCAACCCCTCAGCGCCCGAACCATAGCTCCTGGGGCCCAACCTCTGGGGGCCCCAACACCAGCTCCAGGGGACCAACCCCTGGGATCCCAACACCAGCTCCAGGGGCCAAACCCCTGAGCGCCTGAACCATAGCTCCAGGGGCCCAACCCCTGGAGGCCTCAACACCAGCTCCAGGGGCCAAACCCCTGAGCGCCCGAACCATAGCTCCAGGGGCCCAACCCCTGAGCGTCCGAACCATAGCTCCAGAGGCCCAACCCCTGAGCGTCCGAACCATAGCTCCAGAGGCCCAACCCCTGAGCACCCGAACCATAGCTCCAGGGGCCAAACCCCTGGGGGCCCCAAGACCAGCTCCAGGGGCCCAACCCCTGAGAGCCCGAACCATAGCTCCAGGGGCCCAACCTCTGGAGGACCCAGCACCAGCTCCAGGGGCCCTACCCCTGAGCACCCGAATCATAGCTCCAGGGGCCCAAACCCTGACAGTCCGAACCATAGCTCCAGGGGCCAAACCCCTGGGGGCCCCAACACCAGCTCAAGGGGCCCAAACCCTGGGGGACCCAACACCAGCTCCAGGGGTCGAACCCCTGAGCGCTCGAACCATAGCTCCAGGGGCCCAACCCCTGAGCGCCCGAACCATAGCTCCAGGGGCCCAACCCCTGGGGGCCCCAACCCCAGCTCCAAGGGCCCAACCCCTGAGCGCCCGAACCATAGCTCCAGGGGCCCAACGCCTGTGGGCCCGAACCATAGCTGCAGGGGCCCAACCCCTGAGCGCCCGAACCATAGCTCCAGGGGCCCAACCCCTGAGCGCCCGAACCATAGCTCCAGGGGCCCAACCCCTGGGGGCCCCAACACCAGCTCCAGGGCCCAAACCCTGGGGGCCCCAACACCAGCTCCAGGGACCCAACCCCTGAGCGCCCGAACACCAGCTCCAGAGGCCCAACCCCTGAGCGCCCGAACCATAGCTCCAGGGGCCTAATCCCTGTGGGCCCGAACCATAGCTCCAGAGGCCCAACCCCTGAGCGCCCGAACCATAGCTCCAGGCCCCAACCCCTGAGCGCCCGAACCATAGCTCCAGGGGCCAAACCCCTGGGGGCCCCAACACCAGCTCCAGGGGCCCAACCCCTGGGGGCCCCAACACCAGCTCCAGGGGCCCAACCCCTGAGCGCCCGAACCATAGCTTCAGGGGCCCAACCCCTGGGTGCCCCAACACCAGCTCCACGGTCCGAACCCCTGAGCGCCCGAACCATAGCTCCAGGGGCCCAACCCTTGAGCGCCCGAACCACAGCTCCAGGGGCCAAACCCCTGTGGGCCCGAACCATAGCTCCAGGGGCCCAACCCCTGAGCGCCCGAACCACAGCTCCAGGGGCCCAACCCCTGAGCGCCCGAACCATAGCTCCAGGGCCCAAACCCCTGTGGGCCCGAACCATAGCTCCAGGGGCCCAACCCCTGGGGGCCCCAACACCAGCTCCAGGGGCCCAACCCCTGAGCGCCCGAACCATAGCTCCAGGGGCAAAACCCCTGGGTTCCCCAACATGAGCTCCCGGGGCCCAACCCCTGGGGGCCCCAACACCAGCTCCAGCTGCCCAACCCCTGGGAGCCCCAACACCAGCTCCAGGGGCCCAACCCCTGAGCGCCCGAAACATAGCTCCAGGGGCCCAACCCCTGGAGGCCCCAACACCAGCTCCAGGGGCCCAACCCCTGAGCGCCCGAACCATAGCTCCAGGGGCCCAACCCCTGGAGGCCCCAACACCAGCTCCAGGGCCCTACCCCTGAGCGCCCGAACCATAGCTCCAGGGGCCCAACCCCTGAGCGCCCGAGCCATAGCTCCAGGGGCAAAACCCCTGGGTTCCCCAACACGAGCTCCCAGGGCCCAACCCCTGGGGGCCCCAACACCAGCTCCAGGGCCCTACCCCTGAGCGCCCGAACAATAGCTCCAGGGGCCTGACCCCTGAACGCCAGAACCACAGCTCCAGGGGCCCAACCACTGAGCTCCCGAACCAATACTCCAGGGGCCCAACCCCTGAGCGCCAGAACCATAGCTCCAGGGGCCCAACCCCTGTGGGCCCCAACACCAGCTCCAGAGGCCCAACCCCTGAGCACCCGAACCATAGCTCCAGGGGTCCAACCCCAGAGCGTCCGAACTATAGCTCCAAAGGGCCAACCCCTGAGCGCCCCAACCATAGCTTCAGGGGCCCAACCCCTGGGTACCCCAACACCAGCTACACTGGCCCAACCCCTGAGCGCCCGAACCATAACTCCAGGGGCCCAACCCTTGAGCGCCCGAACCACAGCTCCAGGGGCCAAACCCCTGTGGGCCCGAACCATAGCTCCAGGGGCCCAACCCCTGAGCGCCCGAACCATAGCTCCAGGGGCCCAACCCCTGAGCGCCCGAACCATAGCTCCAGGGCCCAAACCCCTGTGGGCCAGAACCATAGCTCCAGGGGCAGAACCCCTGGGGGCCCCAACACCAGCTCCAAGGGCCCAACCCCTGAGCGACCGAACCATAGCTCCAGGGGTCCAACCCCTGGAGGCCCCAACACCAGCTCCACGGGCCCTACCCCTGAGCGCCCGAACGATAGCTCCAGGAGCCCAACCCCTGAGAGCCCGAACCATAGCTCCAGGGGCCCAACCCCTGAGCGCAGGAACGATAGCTCCAGGGGCCCAACCCCTGAGCGCCCGAACCATAGCTCCACGGGCCCAACCCCTGAGCGCTCAAACCATAGCTCCAGGGACCCAACCCCTGAGCGTACGAACCATAGCTCCAGGGGTCAAATCCCTGTGGGCCCGAACCATAGCTCCAGGGGCCCAACCCCTGAGCGCCCGAACCATAGCTCCAGGGCCCAAACCCATGAGCTCCCGAACCATAGCTCCAGGGGCCTAATCCCTGTGGGCCCGAACCATAGCTCCAGAGGCCCAACCCCTGAGCGCCCGAGCCATAGCTCCAGGGACCCGACCCCTAAGCGTCCGAACCAAAGCTCCAGGGGCCAAACCTCTGGGGGCCCCAACACCAGCTCCAGGGTCCTAACCCTTGGGGGCCCCAACACCAGCTCCAGGGGCCCAACCCCTAGGCGCCCGAACCATAGCTCCAGGGGCCCAACCCCTGAGCGCTCGAACCATAGCTCCAGGGGCCCAACCCCTGAGCGCCCGAACCATAGCTCCAGGGACCCAACCCTTGGGGGCCCCAACACCAGCTACAGGGGCCCAACCACTGGGGGCCCCAACACCAGCTCCAGGGGCCCAATCCCTAAGCACCCCAAAACCAGCTCCAGAGGCCCAACCCCTGAGCACCCGAACCATAGCTCCAGGGGCCCAACCCCTGAACGCCCGAACCATAGCTCCAGGGGCCCAGCACCTGAGCCCCCGAACCATAGCTCCAGGAGCCTAACCCCTGAGCACCCGAACCATCGCTCCAGGGGCTCAAACCCTGAGCGCCCGAACCATAGCTCCAGGGGCCCAACCCCTGAGCGCCCGAACTATAGCTCCAGGGCCCAAACCCCTGGGGGCCCCAACACCAGCTCCAGGGGCCCAACCCCTGAGCGCCCGAACCATAGCTCCAGGTGCCCAACCCCTGGGGGCCCGAACAGCAGCTCCAGGGGCCCAACCCCTGAGCGCCCGAACCATAGCTGCAGGGGCCCAACCCCTGAGCGTCCGAGCCATAGCTCCAGGGGCCACACCCCTGGGGGCCCCAACACCTGCTCCAGGGGCCCAACCCCTGGGGGACCCAACACTAGGTCCAGGGGCCCAACCCCTGAGCGCCCGAACCATACCTCCAGGGGCCCAACCCCTGAGCGCCGGAGCCATAGCTCCAGGGGTCCAACCCCTGGGGGCCCCAACACCAGTTCTAGGGACCCAACCAATTTGGGCCCAACACGAGCTCCAGGGGCCCAACACCTGAGCGCCCGAACCATACCTCCAGAGGCCCAACCCCTGAGCGCCCGAACCATAGCTCCAGGGCCCAAACCCCTGGGGGCCCCAACACCAGCTACAGGGGCCCAACCCCTGAGCGCCCGAACCATAGCTCCAGGGGCCCAACCCCTGAGCACCCGAACCATAGCTCCAGGGGCCCAACCCCTGGGGGCCCGAACACCAGCTCCAGGGGCCCAACCGCTGAGCGCCTGAACAATAGCTCCAGGGGCTTAACCCCTGAGCGTCCGAACCATAGCTCCAGGGGCCCAACCCCTGAGCGCAAGAGCCCTAGCTCTAGGGGCCCAACCCCTGGGGGCCCCAACACCAGCTCCAGAGGCCCAACCCCTGAGCGCCCCAACACCAGCTCCAGAGGCCCAACCCCTGAGCCCCCGAACCATAGCTCCAGGGGCCCAACCCCTGGGGGCCCCAACACCAGCTCCAGGGGCCCAACCCCTGAGACCCTGAACAATAGTTCCAGGGGCCCAACCCCTGAGCGCCCGAACTATAGCTCCAGGGGCCGAACCCCTGGGGACCCCAACGCCAGCTCCAGGGGCCCAACCCCTGAGCGCCCGAATCATAGTTCCAGGGGCCCAAACCCTGAGCGTCCGAAGCATATCTCCAGAGGCCCAACCCCTGGGGGCCCCAACACCAGCTCCAGGTGCCCAACCCCTGAGCGCCCGAACCATAGCTCCAGGGGCCAAACCCCTGAGCGCCCGAACCATAGCTCCAGGGGCTCAACCCCTGATCGCCCGAACACCAGCTCCAGGGGCCCAACCCGAGCGCCCGAACCATAGCTCCAGGGGCCCAACCCCTGGGGGCCCCAACACCAGCTCCAGGGGCCCAACCCCTGGGGGCCCCAACACCAGCTCCAGGGGCCCAGCCCCTGAGCACCCGAACCATAGCTCCAGGGCCCAAACCCCTGAGTGCCCGAACCAGAGCTCCAGAGGCCCAACCCCTGGAGGCCCTGAACCATAGCTCCAGGGGCACAACCCCTGAGCGACCCAACACCAGCTCCATGGGCCCAACGCCTGGGGGCCACAACACCAGCTCCAGGGTCTCAACTCCTGAGCGCCCGAACCATAGCTCCAGGGGCCCAACCCCTGAGTGCCCGAACCATAGCTCCAGGGGCCCAACCCCTGGGGGCCCCAACACCAGCTCCAGGGGCCCAACCCCAAGGGGTCAAAACATAACCTTCAGGGGCCCAGCCCCTGAGCGCCCGAATCATAGATCAAGGGGCCCAACCCCTGAGCGCCCGAAACATAGCTCCAGGGGCCCAAGCCCTGAGTGCCCGATCCTTAGCTCCAGGGGCCCAACCCCTGAGCGCCCGAACCATACATCCAGGGGCCAAACCCCTGTGGGCTCGAACCATAGCTCCAGGGGCCCAACCCTTGGGGCCCCAACACCAGGTCCAGGGGCCCAACCCCTGGGGGCCTCAACACCAGGTCCAGGGGCCCAACCCCTGGGTGCCCCAACACCAGCTCCAGGGGTCCAACCCTTGAGCGCCCGAACCATAGCTCCAGGGGCCCAGCCCCTGAGCGCCCGAACCATAGCTCCACGGGCCCAACCCGTGAGCGCCCGAACCATAGCTCCAGGGGCCCAACACCTGTGGGTCCGAACCATAGCTCCACGGGCCCAACCCCTGAGCGCCCGAACCATAGCTCCAGGGGCCCAACCCCTCAGTGCCCGAACCATAGCTCCAGAGACCCAACCCCTGGGGGCCCCAACACCAGCTCCAGGGGACCAAACCATGGGGGCCCCAACACCAGCTCCAGGGACCTAACCCCTGAGCGCCCCAACACCAGCTCCACAGGCCCAACCCCTGAGCGCCCGAACCATAGCTCCAGGGGCCCAACCCCTGAGCGCCCGAACCATAGCTCCAGGGGCTCAACCCCTGAGCGCCAGAACCATAGCTCCAGGGTCCCAACCCCTGGGGGCCCCAACACCAGCTCCAGGGGCCCAAACCCTGAGCGCCCGAACCATAGCTCCAGGGGCCCAACGCCTGTGGGCCCGAACCATAGCTCCAGGGGCCCAGGCCCTGAGCGCCCGAACCATAGCTCCAGGGGCCCAACCCCTCAGCGCCCGAACCATAGCTCCTGGGGCCCAACCCCTGGGGGCCCCAACACCAGCTCCAGGGGCCCAACCCCTGGGGGCCCCAACACCAGCTCCAGGGGCCAAACCCCTGAGCGCCTGAACCATAGCTCCAGGTTCCCAACCCCTGGAGGTCTCAACACCAGCTCCAGGGGCCAAACCCCTGAGCGCCCGAACCATAGCTCCAGGGGTCCAACCCCTGAGCGTCCGAACCATAGCTCCAGAGGCCCAACCCCTGAGCGTCGGAACCATAGCTCTAGAGGCCCAACCCCTGAGCACCCGAACCATAGCTCCAGGGGCCAAACCCCTGGGGGCCCCAAGACCAGCTCCAGGGGCCCAACCCCTGAGAGCCCGAACCAGAGCTCAACGGGCCCAACCCCTGGAGGACCCAGCACCAGCTCCAGGGGCCCTACCCCTGAGCACCCGAATCATAGCTCCAGGGGCCCAAACCCCTGGGGGCCCCAACACCAGCTCAAGGGGCCCAACCTCTGGGGGACCCAATACCAGCTCCAGGGGTCGAACCCCTGAGCGCCCGAACCATAGCTCCAGGGGCCCAACTGCTGAGCGCCCGAACCATAGCTCCAGGGGCCCAACCCCTGGGGTCCCCAACCCCAGCTCCTGGGGCCCAACCCCTGAGCGCCCGAACCATAGCTCCAGGGGCCCAACGCCTGTGGGCCCGAACCATAGCTCCAGGGGCCCAACCCCTGAGCGCCCGAACCATAGCTCCAGGGGCCGAACCCCTGGGGGCCCCAACACCAGCTCCAGGGCCCAAACCCTGGGGGACCCAACACCAGCTCCAGGGACCCAACCCCTGAGCGCCCCAACACCAGCTCCAGAGGCCCAACCCCTGAGCGCCCGAACCATAGCTCCAGGGGCCTAATCCCTATGGGCCCGAACCATAGCTCCAGAGGCCCAACCCCTGAGCGCCAGAACCATAGACCCAGGGGCCCAAACCCTGGGGGCCCCAACAACAGCTCCAGGGGCCCAACCCCTGGGGGCTCCGACACCAGCTCCAGGGGCCCAACCCCTGGGTGCCCGAACCATAGCTCCAGGGGCCCAACCCCTGAACGCCCGAACCATAGCTCCAGGGGCCTAACCCCTGAACGCCAGAACCACAGCTCCAGGGGCCCGACCCCTGAGCGCCCGAACCATAGCTCCAGGGGCCCAACCCCTGAGCGCCCGAACCATAGCTCCAGGGGCCAAACCCCTGGGGGCCCCAACACCAGCTGCAGGGGCCCTATCCCTGAGCACCCGAACCATAGCTCCAGGGGCCCAACCCCTGAGCGCCCGAACCATATCTCCAGGGGCCCGACCCCTGAGCGCCCGAACCATAGCTCCAGGGGCCAAACCCCTGGGGGCCCCAACACCAGCTCCAGTGCACCAACCCCTGAGGGACCAAACACCAGCTCCAGGGGTCCAACCCCTGAGCGCCCGAACCATAGCTCCAGGGGCCCAACCCCTGAACGCCCGAACCATAGTTCCAGGGGCCCAACCCCTGAGCGCCCGACCCATAGATCCAGGGGCCCAACTCATGAGCTCCCGAACCATAGCTCCAGGGGCCTAATCCCTGTGGGCCCGAACCATAGCTCCAGAGGCCCATCCCCTCAGCGCCAGAACCATAGCTCCAGGGGCCCAACCCCTGTGGGCCCCAACACCAGCTCCAGGGGCCCAACCCCTGAGCGCCCGAACCATAGCTTCAGGGGCCCAACCCCTGGGTGCCCCAACACCAGCTCCACGGTCCGAACCCCTGAGCGCCCGAACCATAGCTCCAGGGGCCCAACCCTTGAGTGCCCGAACCACAGCTCCAGGGGCCATACCCCTGTGGGCCCGAACCATAGCTCCAGGGGCCCAACCCCTGAGCGCCCGAACCATAGCTCCAGGGGCCCAACCCCTGAGCGCCCGAACCATGGCTCCAGGGCCCAAACCCCTGTGGGCCAGAACCATAGCTCCAGGGGCCCAACCGCTGGGGGATCCAACACCAGCTCCAGGGGCACAGCCCCTGAGCGCCCGAACCATAGCTCCAGGGGCAAAACCCCTGGGTTCCCCAACACGAGCTCCCGGGGCCCAACCCCTGGGGGCCCCAACACCAGCTCCAGGGTCCCAACCCCTGGGGGCCCCAACACCAGCTCCAGGGTCCCAACCCCTGAGCGCCCGAACCATAGCTTCAGGGGCCCAACCCCTGGGTGCCCCAACACCAGCTCCACGGTCCGAACCAATGAGCGCCCGAATCATAGCTCCAGGGGCCCAACCCTTGAGCGCCCGAACCACAGCTCCAGGGGCCATACCCCTGTGGGCCTGAACCATAGCTCCAGGGGCCCAACCCCTGAGCGCCCGAACCATTTCTCTAGGGCCCAAACCCCTGTGGGCCAGAACCATAGCTCCAGGGGCCCAACAGCTGGGGGCCCCAACACGAGCTCCAGGGGCCCAGCCCCTGAGCGTCCGAACCATAACTCCAGGGGCAAAACCCCTGGGTTCCCCAACACGAGCTCCCGGGGCCCAAACCCTGGGGGCCCCAACACCAGCTCCAGGGGCCCAACCCCTGGGGGCCCCAACACCAGCTGCAGGGACCCAACCCCTGAGCGCCCGAACCATAGCTCCAGGGGCCCAACCCCTGGAGGCCCCAACAACAGCTCCAGGGGCCCAACCCCTGAGCGCCCGAACCATAGCTCCAGGGGCCCAACCCCTGGAGGCCCCAACAACAGCTCCAGGGGCCCAACCCCTGAGCGCCCGAACCATAGCTTCAGTGGCCCAACCACTGAGCGCCCGAGCCATAGCTCCAGGGGTCTGACCCCTGAGCGACCGAACAATAGCTCCAGGGGCCAAACACCTGGGGGCCCCAACACCAGCTCCAGGGGCCCAACCCCTGGGGGCTCCAACACCAGCTCCAGGGGCCCAACCCCTGGGCGCCCGAACCATAGCTCCAGGGGCCCAACCCCTGAACGCCCGAACCATAGCTCCAGGGGCCCAACCCCTGAGTGCCCGAACCATAGCTCCAGGGGCCCAACCCCTGAGCGCCCGAACCATAGCTCCAGGAGCCCAACCTCTGGGGGCCCCAACACCAGCTCCAGGGGCCCAACCCCTGGGGGCCACAACCCCAGCTCCCGGGACCCAGCCCCTGAGTGCCCGAACACCAGCTCCACAGGCCCAACCCCTGAGCGCCCGAACCATAGCTCCAGGGGCCTAATCCCTGTGGACCCGAACCATAGCTCCACGGGCCCAACACCTGAGCGCCCAAACCATAGCTCCAGGTGCCTAACCCCTGAACGCCAGAACCACAGCTCCAGGGGCCCAACCCCTGAGCTCCCGAACCAATACTCCAGGGGCCCAACCCCTGAGCGTCCGAACCATAGCTCCAGGATCCCAACCCCTGGGGGACCCAACACGAGCTCCAGGGGCCCAAACCCTGGGGGCCCCAACATCAGCTCCAGGGACCCAACCCCTGAGAGCCCGAACCATAGCACCAGGGGCCTAATCCCTGTGGGTCCGAACCATAGCTCCAGAGGCCCAACCCCTGAGCGCCAGAACCATAGCTCCAGGGGCCAAACCCCTGTGGGCCCGAACCATAGCTCCAGGGGCCCAACCCCTGGGGGCCCCAACACCAGCTCCAGGGGCCCAACCCCTGAGCCCCCGAACCATTGCTCCAGGGGCAAAACCCCTGGGTGCCCCAACACGAGCTCCCGGGGCCCAACCCCTGGGGGCCCCAACACCAGCTCCAGGGGCCCAAACCCTGGGGGCCCCAACACCAGCTCCAGGGGCCCAACCCCTGAACGCCCCAATACCAGCTCCAGAGGCCCAACCCCTGAGCGCCCGAACCATAGTTCCAGGGGCCCAGCCCCTGGAGGCCCCAACACCAGCTCCAGGGTCCCAACCCCTGGGGGCTCCAACACCAGCTCCAGGGGCCAAACCCCTGAGCGGCCGAACCATAGCTCGAGGGGCCCAACCTCTGGAGGCCCCAACACCAGCTCCAGGGCCCTACCCCTGAGCGCCGGGACCATAGCTCCAGGGGCCCAACCCCTGAGCGCCCGAGCCATAGCTCCACGGGCCTGACCCCTGAGCGCCCGAACCATAGCTCCAGGGGCCAAACCCCTCGGGGCCCCAACACCAGCTCCAAGGGCCCAACCCCTGGGGGCCCCAACAACAGCTTCAGATGCCCAACCCCTGGGCGCCGGAACCATAGCTCCAGGGGCCCAACCCCTGAGCACCCGAACCATAGCTCCAGGGGCCGAACCCCTGAGTGCCCGAACCATAGCTCCAGGGGCCCAAACCCTGAGCGCCCCAACAGCAGCTCCAGAGGCCCAACCCCTGAGCGCCCGAACCATAGCTCAACGGGCCCAACCCCTGATCGCCCAAACCATAGCTCCAGGAGCCTAACCCCTGAGCGCCCGAACCACAGCTCCAGGGGCCCAACTCCTGGGGGCCCCAACACCAGCTCCAGGGGCCCAACCCCTGAGTGCCCCAACACCAGCTCCAGGGGCCCAACCCCTGAGCGCCCGAACCATAGCTCCAGGGGCCCAACCCCTGGAGGCCCCAACACCAGCTCCAGGGTCCCAACCCTTGGGTGCCCCAACACCAGCTCCAGGGGCCCAACCCCTAGGCGCCCGAACCATAGCTCCAGGGGCCCAACCCCTGAGCGCCCGAACCATAGCTCCAGGGGCCCAACCCCTGAGCGCCCGAACCATAGCCCCAGGAGCCCAAACCCTGAGCGACCGAACCACAGCTCCAGGGGCCCAACTCCTGGGGGCCCCAACACCAGCTCCAGGGGCCCAACCCCTGGGGGCCCCAACACCAGCTCCAGGGGCACAACCCCTGAGCGCCCCAACACCAGCTCCAGAGGCCCAACCCCTGAGCGCCCGAACCATAGCTCCACGGGCCCAACCCCTGGAGGCAACAACACCAGCTCCAGGGGCCCAACCCCTGAGTGCCCGAACCATAGCTCCAGGGACCCAACCCCTGGGGGCCACTACACCAGCTCCAGGGTCCCAACCCCTGTGGGCCCGAACCATAGCTCCAGTGGCCCAACCCCTGAGCGCTCGAACCATAGCTCCAGGCTCCCAACCCCTGAGCGCCCGAACCACAGCTCCAGGGGCCCAACGCCTGGGGGCCCCAACACCAGCTCCAGGGGCCCAACCCCTTAGCGCCCCAAAACCAGCTCCAGAGGCCCAACCCTGGAGCGCCCGATCCATAGCTCCAGGGGCCCAACCCCTGGAGGCCCCAACACCAGCTCCAGGGGCCCAACCCCTGAGCGCCCGAACCATAGCTCCAGGGGCCCAACTCCTGAGCGCCCGAACCATAGCTCCAGAGGCCCAACCCCTGGCGGCCCCAAGACCAGCTCCAGGGGCCCAACCCCTGAGCGCCCGAACCATAGCTTCAGGGGCCCAACCCCTGGAGGCTCCAACACCAGCTCCAGTGGGCCAACCCCTAAGCGCCAGAACCATAGCTCAAGGGGCCCAACCCCTGGGGGCCCCAACACCAGCTCTAAGGGCCCAACCCCTGGGGGCCACAACAACAGCTCCAGGGGCCCAACCCCTGAGCGCCTGAACCATAGCTCCAGGGGCCCAACCCGTGGGGGCCCCAACACCAGCTCCAGGGGCCCAACCCCTGAGCGCCCGAACCATAGCTCCAGGGGCCAACCCCTGTGGGCCCGAACCATAGCTCCACGGGCCCAACCCCTGAGCGCCCGAACCATAGCTTCAGGGGCCCAACCCCTGGGGGCCCCAACACCAGCTTCAGGGGACAAACCCCTGGGGACCCCAACACCAGCTCCAGGGGCCCAACACCTGGGGGTCCCAACACCAGCTCCAGGGGCCAAACCCCTGAGCGTCCGAACCATAGCTCCAGAGGGCCAACCCCTAAGCACCCGAACCATAGCTCCAGAGGCCCAACCCGTGAACACCCGAACCATAGCTCCAGGGGCCCAACCCCTGGGGGCCCCAAGACCAGATCCAGGGGCCCAACCCCTGAGCGCCCGAACCATAGCTCCAGGGGCCCAACCCCTGGAGGACCCAGCACCAGCTCCAGGGGCCCTACCCCTGAGCTCCCGAACCATAGCTCCAGGGGCCAAACCCCTATGGGCCCGAACCATAGCTCCAGGGGCCCAACCCCTGGGGGCCCCAACACCAGCTCCAGGGGACCAAACCCTGGGGGCCCCAACACCAGCTCCAGGGACCCAACCCCTGAGCGCCCCAACACCAGCTCCAGGGGAACAACCCCTGAGCGCCCGAACCATGGCTCCAGGGTCCCAACCCCTGAGCGCCCGAACCATAGCTGCAGGGGCCCAACCCCTGAGCGCCCGAACCATAGCTCCAGGGGCCCAACCCCTGAGCGCCCGAACCATAGCTCCTGGGGCCCAACCCCTGGGGGCCCCAACACCAGCTCCAGGGGCCCAACCCCTGGGTGCCCCAACACCAGCTCCACGGGCCCATCCCCTGAGCGCCCGAACCATAGCTCCAGGGGACCAACCCCTGAGCGCCCGAACCATAGCTCCGGGGCCAAACCCCTATGGGCCCGATCCATAGCTCCAGGGGCCCAACCCCTGGGCACCCGAACCATAGCTCCAGGGGCCCAACCTCTGAGCGCCCGAACCATAGCTCCAGGGCCCAAACCCCTGTGGGCCCGAACCATAGCTCCAGGGGCCCAACCCCTGGGGGCCCCAACACCAGCTCCAGGTGCCCAACCCCTGAGCGCCCGAACCATAGCTCCAGGGGCCCAACCCCTGGGTACCCCAACACGAGCTCCCGGGGCCCAACCCCTAAGCGCCCGAACCATAGCTCCAGGGGCCAAATCCGTGTGGGCCCGAACCATAGCTCCAGGGGCCCAACCCCTGAGCGCCCGAACGACAGCTCCAGGGGCCCAACCCCTGGGGGCCCCAACACCAGCTCCAGGGGCCCAACCCCTGGGGTCCCCAACACCAGCTCCAGGGGCCCAACCCCTGAGCGACCGAACCATAGCTCCAGGGGCCCAACGCCTGTGGGCCCGAACCATAGCTCCAGGGGCCCAACCCCTGAGCGCCCGAACCATAGCTCCAGGGGCCCAACCCCTGGGGGCCGCAACACCAGCTCCAGGGGACCAACCCCTGGGGGCCCCAACACCAGCTCCAGGGGCCCAACCCCTGGGGGCCCCAACACCAGCTCCAGGGGCCGAACCCCTGAGCGCCCGAACCATAGCTCCAGGGGCCCAATCCCTGGGGGCCCCAACACCAGCTCCAGGGGCCCAACCCCTGAGCGCCCGAACCATAGCTCCAGGGGCCCAACCCCTGAGCGTCCGAACCATAGCTCCAGAGGCCCAACCCCAGAGCGTCCGAACCATAGCTCCAGAGGCCCAACCCCTGAGCACCCGAACCATAGCTCCAGGGGCCAAACCCCTGGAGGATCCAACACCAGCTCCAGGGGCCCAACCCCTGGGGGACCCAACACCAGCTCCAGGGGTCCAACCCGTGAACGCCCGAACCATAGCTCCAGGGGCCCAAACCCTGGGGGCCCCAACACCAGCTCCAGGGGCCCAACCCGTGAGCGCCCGAACCATAGCTCCAGGGGCCCAACGCCTGAGCGCCCGAACCATAGCTCCAGGGGCCCAACCCCTCAGCGCCCGAACCATAGCTCCAGGGGCCCAACCCCTGGGGGCCCCAACACCAGCTCCAGGGGACCAAACCCTGGGGGCCCCAACACCAGCTCCAGGGACCCAACCCCTGAGCGCCCCAACACCAGCTCCAGGGGCCCAACCCCTGAGCGCCCGAACCATAGCTCCAGGGGCCCAACCCCTGTGGGCCTGAACCATAGCTCCAGGGACCCAACCCCTGAGCGCCCGAACCACAGCTCCAGGGGCCCAACCCCTGAGCGCCAGAACCATAGCTCCAGGGTCCCAAACCCTGGGGGCCCCAACACCAGCTCCAGGGTCCCAACCCCTGAGCGCCCGAACCATAGCTCCAGGGGCCCAACCCCTGTGGGCCCGAACCATAGCTCCAGGGGCCCAGGCCCTGAGCGCCCGAACCATAGCTCCAGGGGCCCAACCCCTCAGCGCCCGAACCATAGCTCCTGGGGCCCAACCTCTGGGGGCCCCAACACCAGCTCCAGGGGACCAACCCCTGGGATCCCAACACCAGCTCCAGGGGCCAAACCCCTGAGCGCCTGAACCATAGCTCCAGGGGCCCAACCCCTGGAGGCCTCAACACCAGCTCCAGGGGCCAAACCCCTGAGCGCCCGAACCATAGCTCCAGGGGCCCAACCCCTGAGCGTCCGAACCATAGCTCCAGAGGCCCAACCCCTGAGCGTCCGAACCATAGCTCCAGAGGCCCAACCCCTGAGCACCCGAACCATAGCTCCAGGGGCCAAACCCCTGGGGGCCCCAAGACCAGCTCCAGGGGCCCAACCCCTGAGAGCCCGAACCATAGCTCCAGGGGCCCAAACCCTGGAGGACCCAGCACCAGCTCCAGGGGCCCTACCCCTGAGCAACCGAATCATACCTCCAGGGGCCCAAACCCTGACAGTCCGAACCATAGCTCCAGGGGCCAAACCCCTGGGGGCCCCAACACCAGCTCAAGGGGCCCAAACCCTGGGGGACCCAACACCAGCTCCAGGGGTCGAACCCCTGAGCGCTCGAACCATAGCTCCAGGGGCCCAACCCCTGAGCGCCCGAACCATAGCTCCAGGGGCCCAACCCCTGGGGGCCCCAACCCCAGCTCCAGGGGCCTAACCCCTGAGCGCCCGAACCATAGCTCCAGGGGCCCAACGCCTGTGGGCCCGAACCATAGCTGCAGGGGCCCAACCCCTGAGCGCCCGAACCATAGCTCCAGGGGCCCAACCCCTGAGCGCCCGAACCATAGCTCCAGGGGCCCAACCCCTGGGGGCCCCAACACCAGCTCCAGGGCCCAAACCCTGGGGGCCCCAACACCAGCTCCAGGGACCCAACCCCTGAGCGCCCGAACACCAGCTCCAGAGGCCCAACCCCTGAGCGCCCGAACCATAGCTCCAGGGGCCTAATCCCTGTGGGCCCGAACCATAGCTCCAGAGGCCCAACCCCTGAGCGCCCGAACCATAGCTCCAGGCCCCAACCCCTGAGCGCCCGAACCATAGCTCCAGGGGCCAAACCCCTGGGGGCCCCAACACCAGCTCCAGGGGCCCAACCCCTGGGGGCCCCAACACCAGCTCCAGGGGCCCAACCCCTGAGCGCCCGAACCATAGCTTCAGGGGCCCAACCCCTGGGTGCCCCAACACCAGCTCCACGGTCCGAACCCCTGAGCGCCCGAACCATAGCTCCAGGGGCCCAACCCTTGAGCGCCCGAACCACAGCTCCAGCGGCCAAACCCCTGTGGGCCCGAACCATAGCTCCAGGGGCCCAACCCCTGAGCGCCCGAACCATAGCTCCAGGGGCCCAACCCCTGAGCGCCCGAACCATAGCTCCAGGGCCCAAACCCCTGTGGGCCCGAACCATAGCTCCAGGGGCCCAACCCCTGGGGGCCCCAACACCAGCTCCAGGGGCCCAACACCTGAGCGCCCGAACCATAGCTCCAGGGGCAAAACCCCTGGGTTCCCCAACATGAGCTCCCGGGGCCCAACCCCTGGGGGCCCCAACACCAGCTCCAGCTGCCCAACCCCTGGGAGCCCCAACACCAGCTCCAGGGGCCCAACCCCTGAGCGCCCGAACCATAGCTCCAGGGGCCCAACCCCTGGAGGCCCCAACACCAGCTCCAGGGGCCCAACCCCTGAGCGCCCGAACCATAGCTCCAGGGGCCCAACCCCTGGAGGCCCCAACACCAGCTCCAGGGCCCTACCCCTGAGCGCCCGAACCATAGCTCCAGGGGCCCAACCCCTGAGCGCCCGAGCCATAGCTCCAGGGGCAAAACCCCTGGGTTCCCCAACACGAGCTCCCAGGGCCCAACCCCTGGGGGCCCCAACACCAGCTCCAGGGGCCTACCCCTGAGCGCCCGAACCATAGCTCCAGGGGCCTGACCCCTGAACGCCAGAACCACAGCTCCAGGGCCCAACCACTGAGCTCCCGAACCAATACTCCAGGGGCCCAACCCCTGAGCGCCAGAACCATAGCTCCAGGGGCCCAACCCCTGTGGGCCCCAACACCAGCTCCAGAGGCCCAACCCCTGAGCACCCGAACCATAGCTCCAGGGGTCCAACCCCAGAGCGTCCGAACTATAGCTCCAAAGGGCCAACCCCTGAGCGCCCGAACCATAGCTTCAGGGGCCCAACCCCTGGGTACCCCAACACCAGCTACACTGGCCCAACCCCTGAGCGCCCGAACCATAGCTCCAGGGGCCCAACCCTTGAGCGCCCGAACCACAGCTCCAGGGGCCAAACCCCTGTGGGCCCGAACCATAGCTCCAGGGGCCCAACCCCTGAGCGCCCGAACCATAGCTCCAGGGGCCCAACCCCTGAGCGCCCGAACCATAGCTCCAGGGCCCAAACCCCTGTGGGCCAGAACCATAGCTCCAGGGGCAGAACCCCTGGGGGCCCCAACACCAGCTCCAGGGGCCCAACCCCTGAGCGACCGAACCATAGCTCCAGGGGTCCAACCCCTGGAGGCCCCAACACCAGCTCCACGGGCCCTACCCCTGAGCGCCCGAACGATAGCTCCAGGAGCCCAACCCCTGAGAGCCCGAACCATAGCTCCAGGGGCCCAACCCCTGAGCCCCCGAACCATAGCTCCAGGGGCCCAACCCCTGAGCGCCCGAACCATAGCTCCACGGGCCCAACCCCTGAGCGCCCAAACCATAGCTCCAGGGACCCAACCCCTGAGCGTACGAACCATAGCTCCAGGGGCCAAATCCCTGTGGGCCCGAACCATAGCTCCAGGGGCCCAACCCCTGAGCGCCCGAACCATAGCTCCAGGGCCCAAACCCATGAGCGCCCGAACCATAGCTCCAGGGGCCCAATCCCTGTGGGCCCGAACCATAGCTCCAGAGGCCCAACCCCTGAGCGCCCGAGCCATAGCTCCAGGGACCCGACCCCTAAGCGTCCGAACCAAAGCTCCAGGGGCCAAACCTCTGGGGGCCCCAACACCAGCTCCAGGGTCCTAACCCTTGGGGGCCCCAACACCAGCTCCAGGGGCCCAACCCCTGAGCGCCCGAACCATAGCTCCAGGGGCCCAACCCCTGAGCGCTCGAACCATAGCTCCAGGGGCCCAACCCCTGAGCGCCCGAACCATAGCTCCAGGGACCCAACCCTTGGGGGCCCCAACACCAGCTACAGGGGCCCAACCACTGGGGGCCCCAACACCAGCTCCAGGGGCCCAATCCCTAAGCACCCCAAAACCAGCTCCAGAGGCCCAACCCCTGAGCACCCGAACCATAGCTCCAGGGGCCCAACCCCTGAACGCCCGAACCATAGCTCCAGGGGCCCAGCACCTGAGCCCCCGAACCATAGCTCCAGGGGCCTAACCCCTGAGCACCCGAACCATCGCTCCAGGGGCTCAAACCCTGAGCGCCCGAAACCATAGCTCCAGGGGCCCAACCCCTGAGCGCCCGAACTATAGCTCCAGGGCCCAAACCCCTGGGGGCCCCAACACCAGCTCCAGGGGCCCAACCCCTGAGCGCCCGAACCATAGCTCCAGGTGCCCAACCCCTGGGGGCCCGAACAGCAGCTCCAGGGGCCCAACCCCTGAGCGCCCGAACCATAGCTGCAGGGGCCCAACCCCTGAGC
Source organism: Gopherus flavomarginatus (assembly GCF_025201925.1). Taxonomy (NCBI): domain Eukaryota; kingdom Metazoa; phylum Chordata; order Testudines; family Testudinidae; genus Gopherus; species Gopherus flavomarginatus. The sequence goes on along the minus strand of NW_026114736.1, from coordinate 2,835 downwards.
GCCCGAACCATAGCTCCAGGGGCCACACCCCTGGGGGCCCCAACACCTGCTCCAGGGGCCCAACCCCTGGGGGACCCAACACTAGGTCCAGGGGCCCAACCCCTGAGCGCCCGAACCATAGCTCCAGGGGCCCAACCCCTGAGCGCCGGAGCCATAGCTCCAGGGGTCCAACCCCTGGGGGTCCCAACACCAGTTCTAGGGACCCAACCAATTTGGGCCCAACACGAGCTCCAGGGGCCCAACACCTGAGCGCCCGAACCATAGCTCCAGAGGCCCAACCCCTGAGCGCCCGAACCATAGCTCCAGGGCCCAAACCCCTGGGGGCCCCAACACCAGCTACAGGGGCCCAACCCCTGAGCGCCCGAACCATAGCTCCAGGGGCCCAACCCCTGAGCACCCGAACCATAGCACTAGGGGCCCAACCCCTGGGGGCTCCAACACCAGCTCCAGGGGCCCAACCGCTGAGCGCCTGAACAATAGCTCCAGGGGCTTAACCCCTGAGCGTCCGAACCATAGCTCCAGGGGCCCAACCCCTGAGCGCAAGAGCCCTAGCTCTAGGGGCCCAACCCCTGGGGGCCCCAACACCAGCTCCAGAGGCCCAACCCCTGAGCGCCCCAACACCAGCTCCAGAGGCCCAACCCCTGAGCCCCCGAACCATAGCTCCAGGGGCCCAACCCCTGGGGGCCCCAACACCAGCTCCAGGGGCCCAACCCCTGAGACCCTGAACCATAGTTCCAGGGGCCCAACCCCTGAGCGCCCGAACCATAGCTCCAGGGACCGAACCCCTGGGGACCCCAACGCCAGCTCCAGGGGCCCAACCCCTGAGCGCCCGAATCATAGCTCCAGGGGCCCAAACCCTGAGCGTCCGAACCATAGCTCCAGAGGCCCAACCCCTGGGGGCCCCAACACCAGCTCCAGGTGCCCAACCCCTGAGCCCCCGAACCATAGCTCCAGGGGCCAAACCCCTGAGCGCCCGAACCATAGCTCCAGGGGCCCAACCCCTGATCGCCCGAACACCAGCTCCAGGGGCCCAACCCGAGCGCCCGAACCATAGCTCCAGGGGCCCAACCCCTGGGGGCCCCAACACCAGCTCCAGGGGCCCAACCCCTGGGGGCCCCAACACCAGCTCCAGGGGCCCAGCCCCTGAGCACCCGAACCATAGCTCCAGGGGCCCAACCCCTGAGCGCCCGAACCAGAGCTCCAGAGGCCCAACCCCTGGAGGCCCTGAACCATAGCTCCAGGGGCCCAACCCCTGAGCGACCCAACACCAGCTCCAGGGGCCCAACGCCTGGGGGCCACAACACCAGCTCCAGGGTCTCAACTCCTGAGCGCCCGAACCATAGCTCCAGGGGCCCAACCCCTGAGCGCCCGAACCATAGCTCCAGGGGCCCAACCCCTGGGGCCCCAACACCAGCTCCAGGGGCCCAACCCCAAGGGGTCAAAACATAACCTTCAGGGGCCCAGCCCCTGAGCGCCCGAATCATAGATCCAGGGGCCCAACCCCTGAGCGCCGAAATCATAGCTCCAGGGGCCCAAGCCCTGGGCGCCCGAACCTTAGCTCCAGGGGCCCAACCCCTGAGCGCCCGAACCTTAGCTCCAGGGGCCAAACCCCTGTGGGCCCGAACCATAGCTCCAGGGGCCCAACCCTTGGGGCCCCAACACCAGCTCCAGGGGCCCAACCCCTGGGGGCCTCAACACCAGGTCCAGGGGCCCAACCCCTGGGTGCCCCAACACCAGCTCCAGGGGCCCAACCCTTGAGCGCCCGAACCATAGCTCCAGGGGCCCAGCCCCTGAGCGCCCGAACCATAGCTCCACGGGCCCAACCCGTGAGCGCCCGAACCATAGCTCCAGGGGCCCAACACCTGTGGGTCCGAACCATAGCTCCACGGGCCCAACCCCTGAGCGCCCGAACCATAGCTCCAGGGGCCCAACCCCTCAGTGCCCGAACCATAGCTCCAGAGACCCAACCCCTGGGGGCCCCAACACCAGCTCCAGGGGACCAACCCCTGGGGGCCCCAACACCAGCTCCAGGGACCCAACCCCTGAGCGCCCCAACACCAGCTCCACAGGCCCAACCCCTGAGCGCCCGAACCATAGCTCCAGGGGCCCAACCCCTGAGCGCCCGAACCATAGCTCCAGGGGCTCAACCCCTGAGCGCCAGAACCATAGCTCCAGGGTCCCAACCCCTGGGGGCCCCAACACCAGCTCCAGGGGCCCAAACCCTGAGCGCCCGAACCATAGCTCCAGGGGCCCAACGCCTGTGGGCCCGAACCATAGCTCCAGGGGCCCAGGCCCTGAGCGCCCGAACCATAGCTCCAGGGGCCCAACCCCTCAGCGCCCGAACCATAGCTCCTGGGGCCCAACCCCTGGGGGCCCCAACACCAGCTCCAGGGGCCCAACCCCTGGGGGCCCCAACACCAGCTCCAGGGGCCAAACCCCTGAGCGCCTGAACCATAGCTCCAGGTTCCCAACCCCTGGAGGTCTCAACACCAGCTCCAGGGGCCAAACCCCTGAGCGCCCGAACCATAGCTCCAGGGGTCCAACCCCTGAGCGTCCGAACCATAGCTCCAGAGGCCCAACCCCTGAGCGTCGGAACCATAGCTCTAGAGGCCCAACCCCTGAGCACCCGAACCATAGCTCCAGGGGCCAAACCCCTGGGGGCCCCAAGACCAGCTCCACGGGCCCAACCCCTGAGAGCCCGAACCAGAAGCTCAACGGGCCCAACCCTGGAGGACCCAGCACCAGCTCCAGGGGCCCTACCCCTGAGCACCCGAATCATAGCTCCAGGGGCCCAAAACCCCTGGGGGCCCCAACACCAGCTCAAGGGGCCCAACC
>NW_026114735.1:0-51156 GCF_025201925.1 Gopherus flavomarginatus | reverse complement strand
GGGATTAGGGTGCTGCCTTCTCTCCCTAGTTCTGCGAGACCACTGTGGAGCAGCCCTTCCTGCGGGATTATAGTGCTGCCATCTCTCCCTAGCTCTTCGAGACTACTGGGGAGCGGCCCTTCCTGAGGGATTAGGGCGCTGCCTTCTCTCCCTAGCTCTGCGAGACCACTGGGGATAGCCGTTCCTGCGGTATTAGGGCGCTGACTTCTCTCCCTAGCTCTGCGAGACCACTGGGGAGCAGCCCATCCTGCGGGATTAGGGCGCTATTTCCTCTCCCTCGCTCTGGGAGACCACTGGGGAGAGCCGTTCCTGCGGGATTAGGGCACTGCCTCCTCTCCCTAGCTCTGCGAGACCCCTGGGGAACAGCCCTTCCTGTGGGATTAGGTCGCCGTCTTCTCTCCCTAGTTCTGCGAGACAACTGGGGAGCGGCCCTTCCTGCAGGATAAGGGTGCTTCCATCTCTCCCTAGCTCTGCGAGACCACTGGGTGCGGCCCTTCCTGCGGGGGTGGGGCGCTGGCTTCCCTCCCCAGCTCTGCCAGGGGTCTGGGGAGCAGCCCTTCCTACAGGATTAGGGCACTGCCTTCTCTCCCTAGCTCTGCGAGACCACTCGGAAGCAGCCCTTCCTGCGGGATTAGGGCGCTGCCTTCTCTCTCTAGCTCTGTGAGAACACTGGGGAGCAGACCTTCCTGTGGGATTAGGGCGCCGCCTTCTCTCCCTAGCTCTGCTAGACCACTTGGGAGCGTCCCTTCCTGTGGGATAAAGGCGCTGCCTTCTCTCCCTAGCTCTGAGAGACCACTGGGGATCGGTCCCTCCTGCGGGATTAGGGTGCCGTCTTCTCTCCCTAGCTCTGCGAGACCGCTGGGGATCGGTCTTTCCTGCTGGATTATGGCGCCGCCTTCTCTCCCTAGCTCTGCGAGACCACTGAGGAGCGGCCCTTCCTACGGGATTAGGGAGCCGCCTTCTGTCCCTAGCTCTGCGAGACCACTGGGGAGCAGCCCTTCCCTTGGGATTAGGGCGCCACCTTCTCTCCCTAGCTCTGCGAGACCACTAGGGAGCGTCCCTTCCGGCGGGATTAGGGCGCCGCCTTCTCTCCCTAGCTCTGCGTGACCACTGAGGAGCGGCCATTCCTGCGGGATTAGGGCGCTACCTTCTCTCTCTAGCTCTGCGAGACCACTGGGGTTCAGCCCTTTCTGTGGGATTAGGGCGCCACCTTCTCTCCCAAGCTCTGCGAGACCACTGGGGATCGGCACTTCCTGCGAAATTGGGGCGCCGCCTTCTCTCCCTAGCTCTGTGTGACCACTGAGGAGTGGCCATTCCTGCGGGATTAGGGCGCAGCCTTCTCTCTCTAGCTCTGCGAGACCACTGGGGTGCAGCCCTTCCTGCGGGATTAGGGCGCTGCCTCCTCTCCCTTGCTCTACGAGACTGCTGAGGAGCGGCCGTTCCTGCAGGATTAGAGCGCTTCCTTCTCTCCCTAGCTCTGCGAGACCACTGGGGAGCGGCCCTTCCTGTGGGATTAGGGCGCTTCCTTCTCTACCTAGCTCGGCGAGACGACTGGGGAGCAGACCTTCCTGCGGGATTAGGGCGCTGCCTTCTCCCTCTAGCTCTGCGAGACCCCTGAGGAGCGGATGTTCCTGCGGGACTAGAGCGCCGTATTCTCTCCCAAGCTCTGCGAGACCACTGGGGAGCGGCCCTTCCTGCGGAATTAGGCCGCTGCCTTCTCTCCTTATCTCTGCGAGACCAATGGGGAGCAGCCCTTCCTGTGCGATTAGGGCGCTACCTTCTCTCTCTCGCTCTGCGAGACCACTGGGGAGCAGCCCTCACTGCCGGATTAGGGCGCTGACTCCTCTCCCTAGCTCTGCGAGACCACTGAGGATCGGTCCTTCCTGCTGGATTATGGCGCCGCCTTCTCTCCCTAGCTCTGCTAGACCACTGGGGAGCAGCCCTTCCTGTGGGATTAGGGCGCTACCTCCTCTCCCTAGCTCTACGAGACCACTGGAGAGTAGTCGTTCCTACAGGATTAGGGCATTGCCTTCTCTCCCTAGCTCTGCGAGACCACCAGGGAGCGTCCCTTCCTGCGGGATTAGGGCGCTGCCTTGTATCCCTAGCTCTGCTAGACCACTGGGGAGAGGTCGTTCCTGCGGGATTAGGGCACTGCCTTCTATCCCTAGCTCTGCGAGACCACTGGGGAGCAGCCTATTCAGCGGCATTAGGGCGCTGCCATCTCTCCCTAGCTCTGCTAGACCACTAGGGAGCGGCCCTTCCTGCGGGATTAGGGCGCCGCCTTCTCTCACAAGCTCTGCGAGACCACTGGGGATTGGCACTTCCTGCGAAATTGAGGCGCCCTCTTCTCTCTCTACCTCTGCAAGACCACTGAGGAGCGGCCGTTCCTGCGGGATTAAGACGTTGCCTTCTATCCCTAGCTCTGCGAGACCACTGGGGAGCAGCCCTTTCTGTGGGATTAGGGCACTGCCTCCTCTCATTATCTCTGCGAGACCACTGGGGAGCAGCCTTTCCTGCGGGATTAGCGCGCTGCCTTTTCTCCCTAGCTCTGCGACACCACTGGGGAGAGGTCGTTCCTGCGGGAATAGGGCGCTGCCCTCTCTCCCTAGCTCTGCTAGACCACTGGCGAGCGGCCCTTCCTGCGCGATTAGGAAGCCGCCTTCTTTCCCTAGCTCTGCGAGACCACTGAGGAGCAGCCCTTCCAGTGGGATTAGGTCGCTACCTCCTCTCCCTAGCTCTACGAGACCACTGGAGAGTAGTAGTTCCTGCGGGATTAGGGCATTGCCTTCTATCCCTAGCTCTGCTAGACCAGTGGGGAGCAGCGTTTTCTGCGGATTAGGGCGCTGCCATCTCTCCCAAACTCTGCTAGACCACTGGGGAGCGGCCGTTTCTGTGGGATTAGGGCGCTGCCTCCTCTCCCTAATTCTGCGAGACCACTGGGGAGCAGCTCCTCCTGCGTGATTAGGGTGCTGCCTTCTCTGACTAGCTCTGCGAGACCACTGGGGAGAGGCCCTTCCTGCGGGATTAGGGCGCCGCCTTCTCTCCCATGCTCTGCGATACCACTGGGGATCGGCACTTCCTGCGGGATTGGGGCGCAGCCTTTTCTTCCTAGCTCTGCGAGACCACTGGGAAGCGGCCGTTTCTGCGGGATTAGGGCGTTGCCTTTTCTCTCTAGCTCGGCGAGATGACTGTGGAGCAGGCCTTCCTGCGGGATAACGACGCTGCCTTCTCTCCTTAGCTCTGTGAGACCACTGGGGAGCGGACCTTCCTGCGTGGGCGGGGTGCTGGCTTCCCTCCCCAGCTCCGCCAGGAGCCTGGGGAGCAGCCCTTCATGCGGGATTAGGGCGCTGCCTTCTCTCCCTAGCTCAGCGAGACTACTGGGGAGCAGCCCTTGCTGCGGGATTAGGGAGCTGCCTTCTCTCCGTAGGTCTGCGATACCACTGTGGAGCGGCCCGTCATGCGAGATTAGGGCGCTGCCTCCTATCCCTAGCTCTGCGAGACCACTGGGAAGCAGTCCTTCCTGCGCGATTAGGGCGCTGGCTTTTCCCCCTAGCTCTGCGAGACCACTGGGGACTGCCCTTCCTGCGGGATTAGGACGTTGCCTACTCTCCCTAGCTCTGCGAGACCACTGGGGACCGGCCCTTCCTGCCGGATTAGGGCTCTGCCTTCTCTCCCTAGTTCGGTTAGACGACTGACGAGCAGCCCTTCCTGCGGGATCAGGGCGCTGCCATGTCTCCCTTGCTCTGCGAGAACACTGAGGAGCCGCCGTTCCTGTGGGATTAGGGCGCTGCCTTCTCTCCGTAGCTCTGCGAGAGCGCTGGGGAGCAGCCCTTCCTGTGGGATTAGGGCGCTGCCTCCTATCCCTAGCACTGCGAGACCACTGGGAAGCAGCCCTTCCTTTGGGATTAGGGCGCTGCCTCCTCTCCCTAGCTCTGAGATTCCGCTGTGGAGCAGCTCTTCCTGCGGGATTAAGGTGCTGCCTTCTCTCCTTAGCTCTGCAAGACCACTGGGGTGCAGCCCTTCCTGCGTGATAAGCGCGCTATCTCCTCTCCCTAGCTCTACGAGACAACTGGAGAGCAGAGGTTCCTGCGGGATTAGGGCATTGCCTTCTATCCCTATCTCTGCGAGGCCACTGGGGAGCAGCACTTCCTGTGGGATTAGGGCACCGCCTTCTCTCCCTAGCTCTGCGAGACCACTCGGGAGCAGCCCTTTCTGCGAGATTAGGACGCTGCCTTCTCTCCCTAACTCTGCGAGACTACTGGGGAGCGGCCCTTCCTGCGGGATTAGGGCGCTGCCTTCTCTCTAGCTCTGTGAGACCACTGGGGAGCAGACCTTCCTGTGGGATTAGGGCGCCGCCTTCTCTCCCTAGCTCTGCTAGACCACTTGGGAGCGTCCCTTCCTGTGGGATAAAGGCGCTGCCTTCTCTCCCTAGCTCTGAGAGACCACTGGGGATCGGTCCCTCCTGCGGGATTAGGGTGCCGTCTTCTCTCCCTAGCTCTGCGAGACCACTGGGGATCGGTCTTTCCTGCTGGATTATGGCGCCGCCTTCTCTCCCTAGCTCTGTGAGACCACTGAGGAGCGGCCCTTCCTACGGGATTAGGGAGCCGCCTTCTGTCCCTAGCTCTGCGAGACCACTGGGGAGCAGCCCTTCCCTTGGGATTAGGGCGCCACCTTCTCTCCCTAGCTCTGCGAGACCACTAGGGAGCGTCCCTTCCGGCGTTATTAAGGCGCCGCCTTCTCTCCCTAGCTCTGCGTGACCACTGAGGAGCGGCCATTCCTGCGGGATTAGGGCGCTACCTTCTCTCTAGCACTACGAGACCACTTGGGAGCGGCTTTTCCTGCGGGATTAGGGCGCTGCCTTCTCCCACTAGCTCGGTGAGACCACTTGGGAGCGTCCCTTCCAGTGGGATAAGGGCGCTGCCTTCTCTCCCTAGCTCTCAGAGACCACTGGGGATCGGCCCCTCCTGCGGGATTAGGGTGCCGTCTTCACTCCTGAGCTCTGCGAGACCACTGGGGAGCAGCCCTTCCTGTGGGATTAGGGCGCCACCTTCTCTCCCTAGCTCTGCGAGACCACTGAGGAGCGGCCCTTCCTGCGGGATTAGGGAGCCGCCTTCTCTTCCTTGCTCTGCGAGACCACTGAGGAGCGGCCCTTCCTGCGGGATTAGGGAGCCGCCTTCTCTTCCTTGCTCTGCGAGACCACTGGGGAGCAGCCCTTCCTGTGGGATTAGGGCGCCACCTTCTCTCCCTAGCTCTGCGAGACCACTAGGGAGCGTCCCTTCCTGCGGGATTAGGGCGCTGCCTTCTGTCCCTAGCACTGTGAGACCACTGGGGAGAGGCCATTCCTGCGGGATTAGGGCGCTATCTTCTCTCCCTAGATCTGCGAGACCACTGGGGAGCAGCCCTTCCTGCGGGATTAGGCTGCTGCCTTCTCTCCCTAGCTCTTCGAGACCACTGGGGAGCGGCCTTTCCTGCGGGATTAGGGCGCCGCCTTCTCTCCCTAGCTCTGTGAAACCACTGGGGACCGGACCTTCCTGCGTGGGCGGGGTGCGGGCTTCCTTCCCCAGTTCTGCCAGGAGCCTGGTGAGCAGCTCTTCATGCGGGATTAGGGCGCTGCCATGTCTCCCTTGCTCTGCGAGAACACTGAGGAGCGGCCGTTCCTGTGGGATTAGGGCCCTGCCTTCTCTCCGTAGCTCTGCGAGAGCGCTGGGGAGCAGCCCTCCCTGAAGGATTAGGGCGCTGCCTTCTCTCCCTAGCTCTGCTAGACCACTGGGGAGCGGCCCTTCCTGCGGGATAAGGGCGCTGCCTTCTCTCTCTAGCTCTGCGAGACCACTGGGGAGCAGCAAATCCTGCGGGATAACGGCGCTGCCTCCTCTCCCTAGCTCTGTGAGACCACTGGGAAGCGGACCTTCGTGCGTGGGAGGGGTGCGGGCTTCCCTCCCGAGCTGTGCCAGGAGCCTGGGGAGCAACCCTTCATGCGGGATTAGGGCGCTGCCTTCTCTCCCTAGCTCTGTGAGACCACTGGGGAGCGGCCGTTCCTGCGGGATTAGGGCGTTGCCTCCTCTCCCTAGCTCTGTGAGACCACTGGGGAGCGGACCATCCTACATGGGCGGGGTGCGGGCTTCCCTCCCCACCTCTGCCAGGAGCCTGGGGAGCAACCCTTCATGCGGGATTTGGGCGCTGCCTTCTCTCCCTACCTCTGCGAGACCACTGGTTAGCAGCCCTTCCTGCGAGATTTGGGCCCTGCCTTGTCTCCGTAGCTCTGCGATACCACTGGGGAGCGGCACGTCATGCGGGATTAGGGTGCTACCTCCTATCCCTAGCTCTGCGAGACCACTGGGGAGCAGCCCTCCCTGAAGGATTAGGGCGCTGCCTTCTCTCCCTAGCTCTGCTAGACCACTGGGGAGCGGCCCGTCATGCGGGATTAGGGCGCTGCCTCCTCTCCTTATCTCTGCGAGACCAATGGGGAGCAGCCCTTCCTGTGCGATTAAGGCGCTGCCTTCTCTCTCTCGCTCTGCGAGACCACTGGGGAGCAGCCCTCCCTGCGGGATTAGGGCGCTGCCTCCTCTCCCTAGCTCTGTGAGACCACCGGGAAGCAGCCCTTCCTGTGGGATTAGGACACCGCCTTCTCTCCCTAGCTCTGCGAGACCACTGGGGATCGGCCACTCCTGAGGGATTAGGGTGCCGTCTTCTCTCCTAGCTCTGCGAGACCACTGAGGATCGGTCCTTCCTGCTGGATTATGGCGCCGCCTTCTCTCCCTAGGTCTGCGAGACCACTGTGGAGCGGCCCTTCCTGCGGGATTAGGGAGCTGCCTTCTCTCCCTAGCTCTGCGAGACCACTGGGGAGCAGCCCTTCCTGTGGGATTAGGGCGCTTCCTCCTCTCCCTAGTTCCACGCGACCACTGGAGAGCAGTGGTTCCTGCGGGATTAGGGCATTGCCTTCTATCCCTATCTCTGCGAGGCCACTGGGGAGCAGCCCTTCCTGTGGGATTAGGGCACCGCCTTCTCTCCCTAGCTCTGCGAGACCACTGGGGAGCGTCCCTTCCTGTGGGTTAGGGCTGTGCCTTCTCTCCCTGGCTCTGCGAGACCACTGGGGAGCGACCGTTCCTGTGGGATTAGGGCTCTGCCTTCTCTCCCTAGCACTGTGAGACAACTGGGGAGAGGCCGTTCCTGCGGGATTAGAGCGCTATCTTCTCTCCCTAGATCTGCGAGACCACTGGAGAGCAGCCTTTCCTTCGGGATTAGCGCGCTGCCTTCTCTGCCTAGCTCTATTAGACCACTGGGGAGCGGTCCCTCCTGTGGGATTAGGGCGCTGTCTCCTCTCCCTAGATTTGCGAGACCACTGGGAAGCAGCCCTTCCTGCGGGATTACGGTGCTGTCTTCTCTCCCAAGCTCTGCGAGACTATTGGGGAGCGGACTTTCTTGCGGGATTAGGGCGCCGCCTTCTCTCTCTAGCTCTGTGAGACCACTGGGGACCAGACCTTCCTGCGTGGGCGGGGTGCGGGCTTCCTTCCCCAGTTCTGCCAGGAGCCTGGGGAGCAGCCCTTCATGCGGGATTAGGGCGCTGCCTTCTCTCCCTAGCTCTGCGAGACCACGGGGGAGCAGTCCTCCCTGCAGGATTAGGGCGCTGCCTTCTCTCCCTAGCTATGCGAGACCACTGGGGAGTGGCCGTTCCTGCGGGATTAGTTTGCTGCCTTTTCTCCCTAGCTCTGCGAGACCACTGGGGAGCGGCCGTTCCTGCGGGATTAGGGCGCTACGTTCTCTCCCTAGCTCTGCGAAACCACTGGGGAGTAGCCCTTCCTGTGAGATTCGGGCGCTGCCTCCTCTCCCTAGCTCTGCGACACCACTGGGGATCGGCATTTCCTGTGGGATTAGGGCGCCGCCTTCTCTCTCTAGCTCTACGAGACCACTCGGGAGCGGCTCTTCCTGCGGGATTAGGGCGCCGCCTTCTCCCACTAGCTCTGCGAGACCATTGGGGAGCGGTCCTTCCTGCGGGATTAGGGCGCTGCCTTCTCTCCCTAGCTCTGCGAGACGACTGAGGAGCGGCTGTTCCTGCGGGATTAGGGCGTTGCCTCCTCTTCCTAGCTCTGCGAGACCACTGGGGGGCAGCACTTCCTGCGGGATTAGGACGCTGCCTCCTCTCCCAAACTCTGTGAGACCACAGGGAAGCGGACCTTCGTGCGTGGGAGGGGTGCGGGCTTCCCTCCCGAGCTGTGCCAGGAGCCTGGGGAGCAACCCTTCATGCGGGATTAGGGCGCTGCCTTCTCTCCCTAGCTCTGTGAGACCACTGGGGAGCGGCCGTTCCTGCGGGATTAGGGCGTTGCCTCCTCTCCCTACTTCTGTGAGACCACTGGGGAGCGGACCATCCTACATGGGCGGGGTGCGGGCTTCCCTCCCCACCTCTGCTAGGAGCCTGGGGAGCAACCCTTCATGCGGGATTTGGGCGCTGCCTTCTCTCCCTACCTCTGCGAGACCACTGGTTAGCAGCCCTTCCTGCGAGATTTGGGCGCTGCCTTGTCTCCGTAGCTCTGCGATACCACTGGGGAGCGGCCCGTCATGCGGGATTAGGGTGCTACCTCCTATCCCTAGCTCTGCGAGACCACTGGGGAGCAGCCCTCCCTGAAGGATTAGGGCGCTGCCTTCTCTCCCTAGCTCTGCTAGACCACTGGGGAGCGGCCCTTCCTGCGGGATAAGGGCGCTGCCTTCTCTCTCTAGCTCTGCGAGACCACTGGGGAGCAGCAAATCCTGCGGGATAACGGCGCTGCCATCTCTCCCAAGCTCTTCGAGACCACTGGGGAGCTGCCCTTCCTGCGGGATTAGGGTGCTGCCTTCTCTCCCTAGCTCTGTGACACCACTGGGGAGCAGCCCTTCCGGTGGGATTAGGGCGCTGTATCCTCTCCCTAGCTCTGCGAGACCACTGGGGAGCAGCCCTTCATGCGGGATTAGGGCGCTCCCTTCTCTCCCTAGCTCTGCGAGACCACTGGGAAGCCGCCCTTCCTGCGGGGTCGGGGCGCTGGCTTCCCTCTCCAGCTCTGGGAGGAGAGCAGGGAGTGGCGGTTCGAGCCGCGGAGGGGCGCTAGCTTCACTCCCTAGATTTGGATTGGGACTGGGGAGTGACGGTTCTAGTGGGGGGCGTGACGCTGGAAGGGCCGATCCCCAGTAGTCTCGCAGAGCTAGGGAGTGAAGGATGCGCCCTAATCCCGCAGGAAGGGCCGCTCCCCAGTGGTCTCGCAGAGCTAGAGAGAGAAGGCAGCGTCCTAATCCCGCAGGAAGTGCTGCACAACATGCCCCTGGCAGAGCTGGGGACGGAAGCCAGCATCCCGCTCGCGCAGGACGGGCCTCTCCCCAGTGGTCTCGGAGAGCTATGGAGAGAAGGCAGCGCCCTAATCCCGCAGGAAGGGCTGCTCCCCAGCGGTCTCGCAGAGCTAGGTAGAAAAGGCAGCGCCCTAATCCCGCAGGGAGGGCTGCTCCCCAGTTGTCTCGCAAAACTAGGGAGAGAAGGCAGCGCCCTAATCCCGCAGGAAGTGTTGCTCCACAAGACCCAGGCAGAGCTGGGGAGGGAAGCCAGCACATCCCCCACGAAGGTAGGTCCGCTCCCCAGTGGTGTCTCAGAGCTAGGGAGAGAAGGCAGCGCCCAAATCCCGCAGGAAGGGCCTCTCCCCTGTGGTCTCGAAGAGATAGGGAGAGAAGGCAGCGCCCTAATCCCGCAGGAAGGGCCAATACCCAGTGGTCTCGCAGTTAGGGAGAGAAGGAAGCGCCCTAATTAGGCAGAAAGGGCCGCTCCCCAGTGGTCTCGCAGAGCTAGGGAGATGAGGCAGAGCCCTAATCTGGAAGGAAAGGCCGCTCCCCAGTGGTATCGCAGAGCTGGGGAGAGGAGGCAGCGCCCTAATCCCGCAGGAAGGGCCAATACCCAGTGGTCTCGCAGAGTTAGGGAGAGAAGGAAGCGCCCTTATCCCGCAGGAAGGGCCGCTCCTCAGTGGTCTCGAAGAGCTGGGGAGAGAAGGCAGCTCCCTAATCCCGCAGGAACAGCCGCTCCCCAGTGGTCTTGCAGAGCTAGGGGAGAAGGCACTGGCCTAATCCTGCAGGATCGGCCGCTCCCCAGTGGTCTCGCAGAGCTAGGGAGAGAAGGCAGCGCCCTAATCCCGCAGGAAGGGCTGCTCCCCAGCAGTCTAGCAGAGCTAGGGAGAGGAGGCAGAGCCCTAATCCCACAGTAAGGGCCGCCCCCGAGTGGTCTCGGAGAGCTATGGAGAGAAGGCAGCGCCCTAATCCCGCAGGAAGGGCAGCTCCCCAGCGGTCTCGCAGAGCTAGGTAGAAAAGGCAGCGCCCAAATCCCGCAGGAAGGGTCGATCCCCAGTAGTCTAGTAGAGCTTGCGAGAGAAGGCAGAGCCCTAATCCCGCAGGAAGGGCTGCTCCCCATTGGTCTCGCAGAGCTTGGGAGAGAAGGCAACGCCCTAATCCCACAGTAGGGGCCGCTCCCCAGGGGTCTCGCAGAGCTAGGGAGAAAAGGCACCGTCCTAAACCCGCAGGAAAGGCTGCTCCCCAGGCCCCTGGCAGAGCTGGGAAGGGAAGCCAGCTCCCCGCCCCCGCAGGAAGGGCCGCTACCCAGTGGTCTCGCAGAGCTATGGAGAGGAGGCAGCGCACTAAACCAGCAGGAATGGCTGCTGCCCAGTGGTCTCGCAGAGCTAGGGAGAGAATGCAGCGCCCTCATCCCGCAGGAACGGCTGCTCCCCAGAGGTCTCGCAGAGCTAGGGAGAGAAGGCAGAGTCCTAATCCCGCAGGAAGGGCCGATCCCCAGTTGTCTCGCAGAGCTAGGGAGAGAAGGCAGCAGCCTAATCCTGCAGGAAGGGCTGCTGCCTGTGGTCTCGCAGAGCTAGGGAGACAAGGCAGAGCCCTAATCCCGCAGGAAGGGCCGCTCCCCAGTGGTCTCGGAGAGCTAGGGAGAGAAGGCAGCGCCCTAATCCCGCAGGAAGGGCAGCTCCCCAGCGGTCTCGCAGAGCTAGGTAGAAAAGGCAGCGACCTAATCCCGCAGGGAGGGCTGCTCCCCAGTTGCCTCGCAAAACTAGGGAGATAAGGTAGCGCCCTAATCCCGCAGGAAGTGTTGCTCCCCAAGACCCAGGCAGAGCTGGGGAGGGAAGCCAGCACATACCCCACGCAGGTAGGTCCGCTCCCCAGTGGTGTCTCAGAGCTAGGGAGAGAAGGCAGCGCCCAAATCCCGCAGGAAGGGCCTCTCCTCTGTGGTCTCGAAGAGATAGGGAGAGAAGGCAGCGCCCTAATCCCGCAGGAAGGGCCAATACCCAGTGGTCTCGCAGAGTTAGGGAGAGAAGGAGGTGCCCTAATCAGGCAGAAAGGGCCGCTCCCCAGTGGTCTCGCAGAGCTGGGGAGAGGAGGCAGCGCCCTAATCCCGCAGGGAGGGCTGCTCCCCAGTGGTCTCGCAGAGCTAGGGAGAGAAGGCAGGGCTGTAATCCCGCAGGAAGGGCATCTCCCCAGTGGTCTCGCAGAGAGAAGGAGAGAAGGCAGCACCCTAATCCCACAGGAAGGGATGCTACTCATGCCCCTGGCAGAGCTGGGGAGGGAAGCCAGCGCCCCGCCCAAGCAGGAAGGGCTGCCTCCCAGTGGTCTCGCAGAGCTATGGAGAGATGGAAGCGCCCTAATCCCGCAGGATCGGCCGCTCTCCAGTGGTCACGCAGAGCTAGGGAGAGAAGGCGGCAACCTAATCCCACAGGAATGGCCAATCCCCAGTGGTCTAGTAGAGCTAGCGAGAGAAGGCAGCGCACTAATCCCGCAGGAAGGGCCGCTTCCCATTGGTCTCACAGAGCTAGGGAGAGAAGGCAGCGCCCTAATCCCGCAGGAATGGCTGCTCCCCAGTGGTCTCGCAGAGCTAGGGAGAGGAGGCAGCGCCATAATCCCACAGGAAGGGCTGCTCCCCAGTCGACTCGCAGAGCTAGGGAGAGAAGGCAGCGCCCTAATCCTGCAGGAACGGCTGCTCCCCAGTGGTCTCGCAGAACTAGGGAAAGAAGGCAGCGCCCTAATCCCGCAGGATAGGCCGCTCTCCAGTGGTCTACTAGAACTTGGGCGAGGAGGCGGTGCCCTAATCCCGCAGGAAGGGCTGTTCCCCAGAGGTCTCGCAGAGCTAGTTAGGGAAGGCAGCGCCCTAATCCCGCAGGAAGGCCTGCTTCCCAGTGGTCTCACAGAGCTAGGGATAGAAGGCAGCGCCGTAATGCCGCAGGAACGGCTGCTCCTCAGTGGTCTCGCAGAGCTAGGGAGAGAAGGCAGCGCCCTAATCCCGCAGGAGGGGCTGCTCAACAATGGTCTCGCAGAGCTAGGGAGTGAAGGCAGCGCCCTAATCCCGCAGGAAGGGCCGCTCCCCAGTGGTTTCACAGAGCTACGGAGAGAAGGCAGCGCCCATATCCCGCAGGAAGGGCTGCTCCCCAGAGGTCTCGCAGAGCTAGGGAGAGAAGACGGTGCCCTAATCCCGCAGGAAGGTCAGCTCCCCAGTGGTCTCGCAGAGCTAGGAAGAGAAGGCGGCAACCTAATACAGTTGGAAGGGCCGACACCAGTGGTCTAGTAGAGCTAGCGAGAGAAGGCAGCGCCCTAATCCCGCAGGAAGGGCGGCTCCCCAGTGGTTTTGCAGAGCTACGGAGAGAAGGCAGTGCCCATATCCCGCAGGAAGGGCTGCTCCCCAGAGGTCTTGCAGAGCTAGGGAGAGAATGTTGCGCACTAATCCTGCAGGAAGGGCTGCTCCCCATGCCCCTGGCAGAGCTGGGGAGAGAAGAAAGCACCTCGCCCACGCAGGCATGTTCGCTCCCCAGTGGTCTCACAGAGCTAGGGAGAGAAGGAAGCGTCCTAATCCCGCAGGAAGGGCTTCTCCCCAGTGGTCTCGCAGAGCTAAGGAGAGAAGGTAACGCCCTAATCCCACAGGAAGGGCCGCTACCCAGTGGTCTCGCAGAGCTAGAGAGAGAAGGCAGCGCCCTGTTCCCGCAATAACGGCTGCTTCCCAGTGGTCTCTCAGAGCTAGGGAGAGAAGGTAGCGAACTAATCCGCAGAAATGGCCGCTCTCTAGTGGTCTCTTAGAACTAGGGAGAGGAGGCGGTGCCGTAATCCCGCAGCTCGGTCGCTCCCCAGTAGTTTCATAGAGCTAGGGAGAGAAGGCGGCGCCCGAATCCCGAAGGAAGGGCCGCTCCCCGTGGTCTCGCAGAGCTAGGGAGAGAAGGTGGCAACCTTATCCCGCAGGAAGGGTCGATCCCCAGTAGTCTAGTAGAGCTTGCGAGAGAAGGCAGAGCCCTAATCCCGCAGGAAAGGCTGCTCCCCATTGGTCTCGCAGAGCTAGGGAGAGAAGGCAACGACCTAATCCCGCAGTAGGGGCCGCTCCCCAGGGGTCTCGCAGAGCTAGGGAGAAAAGGCACCGTCCTAAACCCGCAGGAAAGGCTGCTCCCCAGGCCCCTGGCAGAGCTGGGGAGGGAAGCCACTTCCCCGCCCCCACAGGAAGGGCCGCTACCCAGTGGTCTCGCAGAGCTATGGAGAGGAGGCAGCGCACTAAACCAGCAGGAATGGCTGCTGCCCAGTGGTCTCGCAGAGCTAGGGAGAGAAGGCAGCGCCCTCATCCCGCAGGAACGGCTGCTCCCCAGAGGTCTCGCAGAGCTAGGGAGAGAAGGCAGAGTCCTAATCCCGCAGGAAGGGCCGATCCCCAGTTGTCTCGCAGAGCTAGGGAGAGAAGGAAGCAGCCTAATCCCGCAGGAAGGGCTGCTTGCCTGTGGTCTCGCAGAGCTAGAGAGAGAAGGCAGAGCCCGAATCCCGCAGGAAGGGACGCTCCCCAGTGGTATCGAAGAGCTAGGGACAGAAGGCGGCGCCCTAATCCCGCAGGAAGGGCCGATCACCAGTTGTCTCACAGACCTAGAGAGAGAAGGCGGGGCCCTAATCCCGCAGGAAGGGCCAATCCCCAGTGGTCTCGCAGTGCTAGGGAGAGAAGGCAGCACCCTAATCCCTTAGGAAGGACCGCTCCCAAGTGGTCTCGCAAAGGTAGGAAGAGAAGGCTGCGACCTAATCCAGCAGGAAGGGCTGCTCCCAAGTGTGCTCGCAAAGCTAGGGAAAGAAGGCAGCGCCCTAATCCCGCAGAAAGAGCTGCACCCCAATGGTCTCGCAGTGCTAGGGAGAGAAGGCTGCAACCTAATCCCGCAGGAAGGGCTGCTGCCTAGTAGTCTCGCAGAGCTATGGAGAGAAGGCAGCGCCCCAATCCTGCAGAGAGGGCCGCTCCCGAGTGGTGTCGTAGAGCTAGGGAGAGAAGGCAGCGCCCTAATACCGCAGGAAGGGCTGCTCCCCAGTTCTCTCGCAGAGCTAGGGAGAGAAGGCGGCGCCCTAATTCCGTAGGAAGGGCCACTCCCCAGTGGTCTTGCAGACCTAGAGAGAGAAAGTGGCTCCCTAATCCCGCAGGAAGGGCCGATCCCCAGTGGTCTCGAAAAGCTAGGGAGAGAAAGCAGCGCTCTAATCCTGCAAGAAGGGCGGCTCCCCAATGGTCTCGCAGAGCTAGGGGGAGAAGGCAGTGCCCTAATCCCGCAGGAAGTGCTGCTCCCCAGTTGTCTCTCAGCGCTGGCGAGAGAAGGCAGAACCCTAATCCCGCAGGAACGGTCTCTCCCCAGTGGTCTCGCAGAGCTAGGGAGAGAAGGCGGTGCCCTAATCCCGCAGGGAGGACTGCTACCCAGTGGTCCCGCTGAGCTAGGCAGAGAAGGCAGAGCCCTAATCCCGCAGGAACGGTCGCTCCCCACTGGTCTTGCAGAGCTAGGTGGAGAAGGAAGCGCCCTAATCCCCCAGGAAGGGCCGCACCCAAGTGGTCTCGCAGAGCTAGGAAGAGAAAAGGGAGCCCTAATCCCGCAGGAAGGGCCGCTCACCAGTGGTCTCGCAGGGCTAGAGAAAGGAGGCAGCGCCATAATCCTGCCGGAAGGTCTGCTCCCAGTCTTCTCGCAGAGCTAGGGACAGACGGCAGCGCCCTAATCCCGCAGGAACGGCCGCTCTCCAGTGGTCTCGTAGAACTAGAGAGAGGAGGCGGTGCCCTAATCCCGCACCAACAGTCGCTCCCCAGTGGTTTCGTAGAACTAGGGAGAGGATGTGGTGCCCTAATCTCGCAACAACGGTCGCTCCCCAGTGGTCTCTCAGAGCTAGGGAGAGAAGACGGTGCCCTAATCCCGCAGGAAGGGCCGCTCCCCAGTGGTATCGCAGAGCTAGGGAGAGAAGGCGGCAACCTAATCCCTCAGGGAGGGTTGATCCGCAATGGTCTAGAAGAGCTAGTGAGAGAAGGTGGAGCCCAAATCCCGCAGGAAGGGCCGATCCCCAGTGGTCTCGCAGAGCTAGGGAGAGAAGGCAGCACCCTAATCCCGCAGGAAGGGCTGCTTACCTGTGGTCTCGCAGAGCTAGGGAGAGAAGGCGGAGCCCTAATCCCGCAGGAACAGCCGCTCTGCAGTTGTCTCGCAGAGCTAGGGAGAGAAGGCAGCGCCCTAATCCCGTAGGAAGGGCTGCTCCCCAGTTGTCTCGCAGAGCTGGGGAGAGAAGGTAGCACCCTAATCCAGCAGGAAGGGCCGTTCCCCAGTGGTCTCGCAGGGTTAGGGAGAGAAGGCAGCACCGTAATCCCACAGGAACGGTCACTCCCCAGTGGTATCGCAGAGCTAGGGAGAGAAGCCAGCGCCCTAATCCCGCAGGAAAGGCTGCTCCCCAGTGGTCTCACAGAGCTAGGGAATGGAGGCACCGCCTTAATCCCGCAGGAATGCCTGCTCCCCAGTCGTCTCGCAGAGCTAGGGAGAGAAGGCAGCACCCTAATCCCGCAGGAACGGCTGCACCCCAGTGGTCTCTCAGAGCTAGGGAGAGAAGGCAGCGCCCTAATCCCGCAGGAACGGCCGCTCTCCAATGGTCTCGTAGAACTAGAGAGAGGAGGCGGTGCCCTAATCCCGCACCAACAGTCGCTCCCCAGTGGTCTCGCAGAACTAGGGAAAGAAGGCAGCGCCCTAATCCCGCAGGATAGGCCGCTCTCCAGTGGTCTACTAGAACTTGGGCGAGGAGGCGGTGCCCTAATCCCGCAGGAAGGGCTGTTCCCCAGAGGTCTCGCAGAGCTAGTTAGGGAAGGCAGCGCCCTAATCCCGCAGGAAGGCCTGCTTCCCAGTGGTCTCACAGAGCTAGGGATAGAAGGCAGCGCCGTAATGCCGCAGGAACGGCTGCTCCTCAGTGGTCTCGCAGAGCTAGGGAGAGAAGGCAGCGCCCTAATCCCGCAGGAGGGGCTGCTCAACAATGGTCTCGCAGAGCTAGGGAGTGAAGGCAGCGCCCTAATCCCGCAGGAAGGGCCGCTCCCCAGTGGTTTCACAGAGCTACGGAGAGAAGGCAGCGCCCATATCCCGCAGGAAGGGCTGCTCCCCAGAGGTCTCGCAGAGCTAGGGAGAGAAGACGGTGCCCTAATCCCGCAGGAAGGTCAGCTCCCCAGTGGTCTCGCAGAGCTAGGAAGAGAAGGCGGCAACCTAATACAGTTGGAAGGGCCGACACCAGTGGTCTAGTAGAGCTAGCGAGAGAAGGCAGCGCCCTAATCCCGCAGGAAGGGCGGCTCCCCAGTGGTTTTGCAGAGCTACGGAGAGAAGGCAGTGCCCATATCCCGCAGGAAGGGCTGCTCCCCAGAGGTCTTGCAGAGCTAGGGAGAGAATGTTGCGCACTAATCCTGCAGGAAGGGCCGCTCCCCAGTGGTATCGCAGAGCTAGGGAGAGAAGGCGGCAACCTAATCCCTCAGGGAGGGTTGATCCGCAATGGTCTAGAAGAGCTAGTGAGAGAAGGTGGAGCCCAAATCCCGCAGGAAGGGCCGATCCCCAGTGGTCTCGCAGAGCTAGGGAGAGAAGGCAGCACCCTAATCCCGCAGGAAGGGCTGCTTACCTGTGGTCTCGCAGAGCTAGGGAGAGAAGGCGGAGCCCTAATCCCGCAGGAACAGCCGCTCTGCAGTTGTCTCGCAGAGCTAGGGAGAGAAGGCAGCGCCCTAATCCCGTAGGAAGGGCTGCTCCCCAGTTGTCTCGCAGAGCTGGGGAGAGAAGGTAGCACCCTAATCCAGCAGGAAGGGCCGTTCCCCAGTGGTCTCGCAGGGTTAGGGAGAGAAGGCAGCACCGTAATCCCACAGGAACGGTCGCTCCCCAGTGGTATCGCAGAGCTAGGGAGAGAAGCCAGCGCCCTAATCCCGCAGGAAAGGCTGCTCCCCAGTGGTCTCACAGAGCTAGGGAATGGAGGCACCGCCTTAATCCCGCAGGAATGCCTGCTCCCCAGTCGTCTCGCAGAGCTAGGGAGAGAAGGCAGCACCCTAATCCCGCAGGAACGGCTGCACCCCAGTGGTCTCTCAGAGCTAGGGAGAGAAGGCAACGCCCTAATCCCGCAGGAACGGCCGCTCTCCAATGGTCTCGTAGAAGTAGAGAGAGGAGGCGGTGCCCTAATCCCGCACCAACAGTCGCTCCCCAGTGGTCTCGTAGAACTAGGGAGAGGATGCGGTGCCCTAATCCCGCAACAACGGTCACTCCCCAGTGGTCTCGCAGAACTAGGGAGAGAAGACGGTGCCCTAATCCCGCAGGAAGGGCCGCTCCCCAGTGGTATCACAGAGCTAGGGAGAGACGGCGGCAACCTAATCCATCAGGAAGCGTCGATACGCAATGGTCTAGAAGAGCTAGTGAGAGAAGGAGGAGCCCAAATCCCGCAGGAAGGGCTGCTTACCTGGGGTCTTGCAGAGCTAGGGAGAGGAGGCAGCGCTCTAATCTCGCAGGAAGGGCTGCTTACCTGTGGTCTCGCAGACCTAGGGAGAGAAGGCGGAGCCCTAATCCCGCAGGAAGGGCCGATCCCCAGTGGTCTCGCAGAGCTAGGGAGAAAAGGCAGCGCCCTAATCCCGCAGGAACAGCCGCTCCCCAGTGGTCTTGCAGAGCTAGGGAGAGAAGGTAGCGCCCTAATCCCGCAGGAAGGGCCGCTCCTCAGTGGTCTCGCAGAGCTAGGGAGAGAACGCAGTGCCCTAATCTCGCAGGAATGGCTGCTCCCCAGTGGTCTCGCAGAGCTAGGGAATGAAGGCAGCGCCCTAAACCCGCAGGGAGGCCTGCTCACCTGTCGTCTCGCAGAGCTAGGGAGAGAAGGCAGCGTCCTAATCCCGCAGGAAGGGTTGCTCTATAGGCCCTTGGCAGAGCTGGGGTGGGAAGCCAGCGTCCCGCCCCCGCAGGAAAGGCGGCTCCTCAGTGGTCTTAGAGAGCTAGGGAGAGGAGGCAGTGCCCTAAGCCCGCAGGAAGGGTTGCTCCCCAGTGGTCTCGCAGAGCTACGGAGAGAAGGCAGCGCACTAAGCCCGCAGGAAGGGCCGCTCCCCAGTGGTCTCGCAGAGCTAGGGATAGAAGGCAGCGCCCTAATCCCGTAGGAAGGGCTGCTCCCCAGTTGTCTCGCAGAGCTGGGGAGAGAAGGTAGCACCCTAATCCCGCAGGAAGGGCCGCTCCCCAGTGGTCTCTCAGAGTTAGGGAGAGAAGGCAGCACCGTAATCCCACAGGAACGATCGCTCCCCAGTGGTATCGCAGAGCTAGGGAGAGAAGCCAGCGCCCTAATCCCGCAGGAAAGGCTGCTCCCCATTGGTCTCGCAGAGCTAGGGAATGGAGGCAGCGCCTTAATCCCGCAGGAAGGGCTGCTCCCCAGTCATCTCGCAGAGGTAGGGAGAGAAGGCAGCGCCCTAATACCGCAGGAACAGCTGCACCCCAGTGGTCTCTCAGAGCTAGGGAGAGAAGGCAGCGCCCTAATCCCGCAGGAACGGCCGCTCTCCAGTGGTCTCGTAGATCTAGAGAGAGGAGGCGGTGCCCTAATCCCACAACAACGGTCGCTCCCCAGTGGTATCGCAGAGCTAGGGAGAGAAGGCGGCAACCTAATCCCTCAGGAAGGGTCTATCCGCAATGATGTAGAAGAGCTAGTGAGAGAAGGCGGAGCCCAAATCCCGCAGGAAGGGCCGATCCCCAGTGGTCTCGCACAGCTAGGGAGAGAAGGCAGCACCCTAATCCCGCAGGAAGGGCTGCTTACCTCTGGTCTCGCAGAGCTAGGTAGAGAGGGAAGCGCGCTAATCCCGCAGGAAGGGCCGCACCCCAGTGGTCTCGCAGAGCTAGGAAGAAAAAATGGCGCCCTAATCCCGCAGGAAGGGCCGCTCACCAGTGGTCTCGCAGAGCTAGAGAAAGGAGGCAGCGCCATAATCCCGAAGGAAGGTCTGCTCTCAGTCGTCTCTCAGAGCTAGGGAGAGAAGGCAGTGCCCTAATCCCGCAGTAACGGCTGGTTACCAGTGGTCTCGCAGAGCTAGGGAGAGAAGGTAGCACCATAATCCGCAGCAACGGCCGCTCTCCATTGGCCTCGTAGAACTAGGGAGAGGATGCGGTGCCCTAATCCCGCAACAACGGTCGCTCCCCAGTGGTCTCGCAGAGCTAGGGAGAGAAGACGGTGCCCTAATCCCGCAGGAAGGGCCGCTCCCCAGTGGTATCGCAGAGCTAGGGAGAGAAGGCGGAAACCTAATCCCTCAGGAAGGGTCGATCCACAATGGTCTAGAAGAGCTAGTGAGAGAAGGCAGAGCCCAAATCCCGCAGGAAGGGCCGATCCCCAGTGGTCTCGCAGAGCTAGGGAGAGAAGGCAGTACCCTAATCCCGCAGGAAGGGCTGCTTACCTGTGGTCTCGCAGAGCTAGGGAGAGAAGGCGGAGCCCTAATCCGGCAGGAAGGGCCGATCCCCAGTGGTTTCGCAGAGCTAGGGAGTGAAGGCAGCACCCTAATCCCGCAGGAAGGGCTGCTTACCTGGGGTCTCGCAGAGCTAGGGAGAGGAGGCAGCGCTCTAATCTCGCAGGAAGGGCTACTCCCCAGTGGTCTCGCAGAGCTAGGTAGAAAAGGCAGCGCCCTAATCACGCAGGAACAGCCGCTCCCCAGTGGTCTTGCAGAGCTAGGGAGAGAAGGTAGCGCCCTAATCCCGCAGGAAGGGCTGCTTACCTGTGGTCTCGCAGAGCTAGGGAGAGAAGGTGGAGCCCTAATCCCGCAGGAAGGGCCGTTCCCCAGTGGTCTCACAGGGTTAGGGAGAGATGGCAGCACCGTAATCCCACAGGAACGGTCGCTCCCCAGTGGTATCGCAGAGCTAGGGAGAGAAGCCAGCGCCCTAATCCCGCAGGAAAGGCTGCTCCCCAGTGGTCTCACAGAGCTAGGGAATGGAGGCACCGCCTTAATCCCGCAGGAATGCCTGTTCCCCAGTCGTCTCGCAGAGCTCGGGAGAGAAGGCAGCGCCCTAATCCCGCAGGAACGGCTGCTCTCCAATGGTCTCGTAGAACTAGAGAGAGGAGGCGGTGCCCTAATCCCGCACCAACAGTCGCTCCCCAGTGGTCTCGTAGAACTAGGGAGAGGATGCGGTGCCCTAATCCCGCAACAACGGTCACTCCCCAGTGGTCTCGCAGAACTAGGGAGAGAAGACGGTGCCCTAATCCCGCAGGAAGGGCCGCTCCCCAGTGGTATCGCAGAGCTAGGGAGAGAAGGCGGCAACCTAATCCATCAGGAAGCGTCGATACGCAATGGTCTAGAAGAGCTAGTGAGAGAAGGAGGAGCCCAAATCCCGCAGGAAGTGCTGCTTACCTGGGGTCTCGCAGAGCTAGGGAGAGGAGGCAGCGCTCTAATCTCGCAGGAAGGGCTGCTTACCTGTGGTCTCGCAGAGCTAGGGAGAGAAGGCGGAGCCCTAATCCCGCAGGAAGGGCCGATCCCCAGTGGTCTCGCAGAGCTAGGGAGAAAAGGTAGCGCCCTAATCCCGCAGGAACAGCCGCTCCCCAGTGGTCTTGCAGAGCTAGGGAGAGAAGGTAGCGACCTAATCCGGCAGGAATGGCTGCTCCCAAGTGGTCTCGCAGAGCTAGGGAATGGAGGCAGCGCCCTAAACCTGCAGGGAGGCCTGCTCACCTGTCGTCTCGCAGAGCTAGGGAGAGAAGGCAGCGTCCTAATCCCGCAGGAAGGGTTGCTCTATAGGCCCTTGGCAGAGCTGGGGTGGGAAGCCAGCGTCCCGCCCCCGCAGGAAAGGTGGCTCCTCAGTGGTCTTAGAGAGCTAGGGAGAGGAGGCAGTGCCCTAAGCCCCCAGGAAGGGTTGCTCCCCAGTGGTCTCGCAGAGCTCGGGATAGAAGGCAGCGCCCTAATCCCGTAGGAAGGGCTGCTCCCCAGTTGTCTCGCAGAGCTGGGGAGAGAAGGTAGCACCCTAATCCCGCAGGAAGGGCCGCTCCCCAGTGGTCTCGCAGAGTTAGGGAGAGAAAGCAGCACCGTAATCCCACAGGAACGATCGCTCCCCAGTGTTATCGCAGAGCTAGGGAGAGAAGCCAGCGCCCTAATCCCGCAGGAAAGGCTGCTCCCCAGTGGTCTCTCAGAGCTAGGGAGAGAAGGCAGCGCCCTAATCCCGCAGGAACGGCCGATCCCCAGTGGTCTCGCAGAGCTAGGGAGAGAAGGTAGCACCCTAATCCCGCAGGAAGGGCTGCTTACCTGTGGTCTCGCAGAGCTAGGTAGAGAGGGAAGCGCGCTAATCCCGCAGGAAGGGCCGCACCCCAGTGGTCTCGCAGAGCTAGGAAGAGAAAATGGCGCCCTAATCCCGCAGGAAGGGCCGCTCACCAGTGGTCTCGGAGAGCTAGAGAAAGTAGGCAGCGCCATAATCCCGAAGGAAGGTCTGCTCCCCAGTGGTCTCTCAGAGCTAGGGAGAGAAGGCAGTGCCCTAATCCCGCAGGAATGGCTGCTCCCCAGTTGTCTCGCAGAGCTAGGGAATGGAGGCAGCGCCCTAATCCCGCAGGAAGGCCTGCTCACCTGTCATCTCGCAGAGCTAGGGATAGAAGGCAGCGCCCTAATCCCGCAGGAACAGCCGCTCTGCAGAGGTCTCGAAGAACTAGGGAGAGGAGACGGTGCCCTAATCCCGTACCAACGGTCGCTCCCCAGTGGTCTCGCAGCGCTAGACAGAGAAGGCAGTGCCCTAATCCCGCAGTAAGGGCCGCTCCCCAGTTGTCTCACAGAGCTAGGGAGAGAAGGCAGCGCCCTAATCCCGCAGGAAAGGCCGCTCTCCAGTGGTCTCGTAGAACTAGAGAGATGAGGCGATGCCCTAATCCCGCACCAACAGTCGCTCCCCAGTGGTCTCGCAGAACTAGGGAGAGAAGGTGGCGCCCTAATCCCGCAGGAAGGATCGCTCTCCAGTGGTCTCGGAGAGGTAGGGAGAGAAAGCAGTGGCCTAATCCCACAGGAACGGCCGCTCCCCAGTGGGCTCGCAGAGCTAGGGAGAGAAGGTAGCGCCCTAATCCCGCAGGAAGGGCTGCTCCCCAGTGTTCTCGCAGAGGTACGGAGAGGATAGAGCGCCCTAATCCCGCAGGAAGGGCTGGTCCCCAATCGTGCCGCAGAGCTGGGGAGAGGAGGCAGCGCCCTAATCCCGCAGGGTGGGCTGCTCCCCAGTGGTCTCGCAGAGCTAGGGAGGGAAGGTAGGGCCCTAATCCCACAGGAAGGGCTGCTCCCCAGTGGTCTCGCAGAGCTAGGGAGAGATGGCAGCGCCCTAATCCGGCTGGAAGGACTGCTCCCCAGTGGTCTCGCAGAGCTAGGGAGAGGAGGTAGCGCCCTAATCCCGCAGGAAGGGGTGTTCCCCAGTGGTCTTCCAGAGCTAGGGAGAGAAGGCAGCGCCCTAATCCCGCAGGAAGGGCCGCTTCCCAGTGGTCTCGCAGCGCTAGGCAGAGAAGGCAGTGCCCTAATCCCGCAGTAAGGGCCGCTCCCCAGTTGTCTCACAGAGCTAGGGAGAGAAGGCAGCGGCCTAATCCCGCAGGAAGGGCTGCTCTCCAGTGGTCTCGCAGAGCTAGGTAGAGAAGGCAACGCCCTAATCCCGCAGGAAGGGCCGCTCCCAAATGGTCTCGCAGAGCTAGGGAGAGAAGGCAGCGCCCTAATCCGGCAGGAACGGCTGCTCTCCAGTGGTCTCGTAGAGCAAGGGAGAGAAGGCAGCGCCCTAATCGCGCAGGGAGGGCTGCTCCCCAGTGGTCTCGCAGAGCTAGGGAGAGAAGGCAGCGCCCTAATCCCACAGGTAGGGCTGCTCCCCAGTGGTCTCACAGAGCTAGGGAGAGGAGGTAGCGCCCTAATCCCGCAGGAAGGGGTGTTCCCCAGTGGTCTTGCAGAGCTAGGGAGAGAAGGCAGCGCCCTAATCCCGCAGGAAGGGCCGCTTCCCAGTGGTCTCGCAGCGCTAGGCAGAGAAGGCAGTGCCCTAATCCCGCAGTAAGGGCCGCTCCCCAGTTGTCTCACAGAGCAAGGGAGAAAAGGCAGCGGCCTAATCCCGCAGGAAGGGCTGCTCTCCAGTGGTCTCGCAGAGCTAGGGAGAGAAGGCACCGCCCTAATCCCACAGGTAGGGCTGCTCCCCAGTGGTCTCACAGAGCTAGGGAGTGAAGGCAGCACCCAAATCCCGCAGGAAGAGTCGCTCCCCAGACCCCTGGCAGAGCTGGGGAGGGAAGCCAGCCCCCCACCCCCGCAGGAAGGGCTGCTCCCCCGTGGTCTCGGAGATGTAGGGAGAGAAAGCAGTGCTCTAATCCCGCAGTAAGGGCCGCTCCCCAGTTGTCTCACAGAGCTAGAGAGAGAAGGCAGCGCCCTAATCCCGCAGGAAGAGCCGCTTCCCAGTGGTCTCGCAGCGCTAGGCAGAGAAGGCAGTGCCCTAATCCCGCAGTAAGGGCCGCTCCCCAGTTGTCTCACAGAGCTAGGGAGAGAAGGCAGCGGCCTAATCCCGCAGGACGGGCTGCTCTCCAGTGGTCTCGCAGAGCTAGGTAGAGAAGGCAACGCCCTAATCCCGCAGGAAGGTCCGCTCCCAAATGGTCTCGCAGAGCTAGGGAGAGAAGGCAGCGCCCTAATCCGGCAGGAACGGCTGCTCCCCAGTGGTCTCGTAGAGCAAGGGAGAGAAGGCAGCGCCCTAATCCCGCAGGACGGGCTGCTCTCCAGTGGTCTCGCAGAGCTAGGTAGAGAAGGCAACGCCCTAATCCCGCAGGAAGGTCCGCTCCCAAATGGTCTCACAGAGCTAGGGAGTGAAGGCAGCACCCAAATCCCGCAGGAAGAGCCGCTCCCCAGTGGTCTCACAGAGCTAGGGAGTGAAGGCAGCACCCAAATCCCGCAGGAAGAGTCGCTCCCCAGACCCCTGGCAGAGCTGGGGAGGGAAGCCAGCCCCCCACCCCCGCAGGAAGGGCTGCTCCCCCGTGGTCTCGCAGAGCTTGGGAGAGAAGGTAGCGCCCTAATCCCGCAGGAAGTGCCGCTCTCCAGTGGTCTCGGAGATGTAGGGAGAGAAAGCAGTGCCCTAATCCCGCAGGAAGGGCCGCTCCCCAGTGGTCTCGCAGAGCTAGGGAGAGAAGGCAGCGCTCTAATCCCACAGGAACGGCTGCTCCCCAGTGGTCTCGCAGAGCTAGGGAGAGAAGGCAGTGCCATAATCCCGCAGGAACGGCAGCTCCCCAGTGGTCTCGCACAGCTAGGGAGAGAAGGCATCGCGCTAATCCCGCAGGAAGGGCTGCTCCCCTGTGGTCTCACAGAGCTAGGGAGAGAAGGCGGCAACCTAATCCCGCAGGAAGGGCCGATCCCCAGTGGTCTAGTAGAGCTAGCGAGAGAAGGCAGCATCCTAATCCCGTAGGAAGGGCTGCTCCCCAGGCCCCTGGCAGAGCTGGGGAGGGAAGCCAGCACCCCGCCCCCGCAGGAAGGGACGCTCCCGAGTGGTATTACAGAGCTAGGGAGAGAAGGCAGTGTCCTAATTCAGCAGGAACGGCCGCTCTCCAGTGGTCTCGTAGAACTAGGGAGAGAAGGTGGCGCCCTAATCCCGCAGGAAGGGCCGCTCCCCAGTGGTCTCGCAGAGCTAGGGAGAGAAGGCAGCGCCGTAACCCCGCAGGAAGGGCTACTCCCCAGGCCCCTGGCAGAGCTGGGGAGGGAAGCCAACACCACGCCCACGAAGAAATCTCCGCTCCCCAGTGGTCTCACAGAGCTAGGGAAAGATGGCAGCGCCCTAATCTCGCAGGAACGGCAGCTCCCCAGTAGTCTCGCAAAGCAAGGGAGAGAAGGTAGTGGCCTAATCCTCAGGAAGGTCTGCTCCCCTGTCGTCTCGCAGAGCTAGGGAGGGAAGGCAGCGCCCTAATCCCACAGGAAGGGCCGCTCCCCAGTGGTCTCGCAGAGCTAGGGAGAGAAGGTAGCGCCCTAATCCAGCAGGAAGGGCTGCTCCCCATTGGTTTCGCAGAGGTACGGAGAGGATACAGCGCACTAATCCCGCAGGAACGGCTGCTCCCCAGTGGTCCCGTAGACCTGGGGAGAAGAGGCAGCGCCCTAATCCCGCAGGGAGTGCTGCTCCCTAGTGGTCTCGCAGAGTTAGGGAGGGAAGGTAGCGCCCTAATCCCACAGGAAGGGCTGCTCCCCAGTGGTCTCGCAGAGCTAGGGAGAGAAGGCAGCACCCCACTCCCGCAGGAACGGCTGCTCCCCAGTGGTCCCGTAGACCTGGGGAGAGGAGGCAGCGCCCTAATCCCGCAGGGAGTGCTGCTCCCTAGTGGTCTCGCAGAGTTAGGGAGGGAAGGTAGCGCCCTAATCCCACAGGAAGGGCTGCTCCCCAGTGGTCTCGCAGAGCTAGGGAGAGAAGGCAGCACCCTACTCCCGCAGGAACGGCCTCTCCCTAGTGGTCTCGCAGAGCTAGGGAGAGAAGGCAGCGTCCTAATCCAGTAGGAAGGGCTGGTCCCCAGTCGTCTCGCAGAGCTGGGGAGAGAAGGTAGCGCTCTAATCCCGCAGGATGGGCCGCACCCCAGTGGTCTCGCAGAGGTAGGAAGAGAAGGCAGAGCTCTAATCCCGCAGGCTGGTCCGCTCCCTAGTGGTCTCGCAGAGGTAGGAAGAGAAGGCAGCGTCCTAATCCCGCAGGACGGGCCGCTAAGCAGTGGACTCGCAGAGCTAGGTAGAGAAGGCAGCACCCTAATCCCGCAGGAAGGGCCGCTCCCCAGTTGTCTCTCAGAGTTAGGGAGAGAAGGCAGCGCCCTAATACAGCAGGAACGGCCGCTCCCCAGTGGTCTCGCAGAACTATGGAGAGAAGGCAGCGCCCTAATTCCGCAGGAACGGCCGCTCTCCAGTGGTCTCATAGAGCTAGGGAGAGTAGGCAGCACCCTAATCCCGCAGGAACGGCCGCTCCCCAGTGGTCTCGCAGAACTATGGAGAGAAGGCAGCGCCCTAATCCCGCAGGAACGGCCGCTCTCCAGTGGTCTCATAGAGCTAGGGAGAGTAGGCAGCACCCTAATCCCGCAGGAAGGGCGGCTCCTCAGTGGTCTCGCAGAGGAGGAAGAGAAGGCAAGGACCTAATCCCGC
Source organism: Gopherus flavomarginatus (assembly GCF_025201925.1). NCBI lineage: Eukaryota > Metazoa > Chordata > Testudines > Testudinidae > Gopherus > Gopherus flavomarginatus. The sequence continues at coordinate 24,833 of NW_026114735.1, read as the reverse complement.
AGGAAGGGACGCTCCCAAGTGGTCTCGCAGAGTTAGGGAGAGAAGGCAGCACCCTAATCCCGCAGGAAGGGCCGGTCCCCAATCGTCTCACAGAGCTAGGGAGAGAAGGCAGCACCCTAATCCCGCAGGAAGGGCCGCTCCCCAGTGGTCTCACAGAGCTAGGGAGAGAAGGCAGCGCTCTAATCCCACAGGATGGGCCGCTCTCCAGTGGTCTCGTAGAGCTAGGGAGAGAAGGCAGCACCCTAATCCCGCAGGAAGGGCCGCTCCCCAGTGGTCTCACAGAGCTAGGGAGAGAAGGCAGCGCCCAATCCCGCAGGAAGAGCTGCTCCCCAGTGGTCTCGCAGAGCTATGAAGAGGAGTCAGTGTCCTAATCCCGCAGGAAGGGCTGCTCCCAAGTGGTCTCGCAGAGCTACGGAGAGATGGCAGCTCCCTAATCCCGCAGGAAGGGCTGCTCCCCAGTGGTCTCGCAGAGCCAGGAAGAGAAGGCAGCGTCATAATCCCGCAGGAAGGGCTGATACCCATGTCCTTGGCAGAGCTGGGGATGGAAGCCAGCTCCCCGCCCCCGCAGGAAGGGCCGCTCCCCAGTGGTCTAGTAGAGCTAGGGAGAGAAGGCAGCGCTCTAATCCCACAGGAACGGCTGCTCCCCAGTGGTCTCGCAGAGCTAGGGAGAGAAGGCAGTGCCATAATCCCGCAGGAACGGCAGCTCCCCAGTGGTCTCGCACAGCTAGGGAGAGAAGGCATCGCCCTAATCCCGCAGGAAGGGCTGCTCTCCAGTGGTCTCACAGAGCTAGGGAGAGAAGGCGGCAACCTAATCCCGCAGGAAGGGCCGGTCCCCAGTGGTCTAGTAGAGCTAGCGAGAGAAGGCAGCACCCTAATCCCGTAGGAAGGGCTGCTCCCCAGGCCCCTGGCAGAGCTGGGGAGGGAAGCCAGCACCCCGCCCCCGCAGGAAGGGACGCTCCCCAGTGGTATTACAGAGCTAGGGAGAGAAGGCAGTGCCCTAATTCAGCAGGAACGGCCGCTCTCCAGTGGTCTCGTAGAACTAGGGAGAGAAGGCGTCGCCCTAATCCCGCAGGAAGGGCCGCTCACCAGTGGTCTCGCAGAGCTAGGGAGAGAAGGCAGCGCCGTAATCCCGCAGGAAGGGCTACTCCCCAGGCCCCTGGCAGAGCTGGGGAGGGAAGCCAACACCGCGCCCACGCAGAAATCTCCGCTCCCCAGTGCTCTCACAGAGCTAGGGAGAGAAGGCTGCGTCCTTATCCCGCAGGAAGGGCTGCTCCCCTGTGGTCTCGCAGAGCTAGGGAAAGATGGCAGCGCCCTAATCTCGCAGGAACGGCAGCTCCCCAGTAGTCTCGCAAAGCAAGGGAGAGAAGGTAGTGGCCTAATCCTCAGGAAGGTCTGCTCCCCTGTCGTCTAGCAGAGCTAGGGAGAGAAGGCAGCGCCCTAATCCCACAGGAAGGGCCGCTCCCCAGTGGTCTCGCAGAGCTAGGGAGAGAATGTAGCGCCCTAATCCAGCAGGAAGGGCTGCTCCCCAATGGTTTCGCAGAGGTACGGAGAGGATACAGCGCACTAATCCCGCAGGAACGGCTGCTCCCCAGTGGTCCCGTAGACCTGGGTAGAGGAGGGAGCGCCCTAATCCCGCAGGGAGTGCTGCTCCCTAGTGGTCTCGCAGAGTTAGGGAGGGAAGGTAACGCCCTAATCCCACAGGAAGGGCTGCTCCCCAGTGGTCTCGCAGAGCTAGGGAGAGAAGGCAGCAGCCTACTCCCGCAGGAACGGCCTCTCCCTAGTGGTCTCGCAGAGCAAGGGAGAGAAGGCAGCGTCCTAATCCAGTAGGAAGGGCTGGACCCCAGTCGTCTCGCAGAGCTAGGGAGAGAAGGCTGCGTCCTTATCCCGCAGGATGGGCCGCTCCCTAGTGGTCTCGCAGAGGTAGGAAGAGAAGGCAGCGTCCTAATCCCGCAGGACGGGCCGCTCCCCAGTGGACTCGCAGAGCTAGGTAGAGAAGGCAGCACCCTAATCCCGCAGGAAGGGCCGCTCCCCAGTTGTCTCACAGAGTTAGGGAGAGAAGGCAGCGCCCTAATACAGCAGGAACGGCCGCTCCCCAGTGGTCTCGCAGAACTATGGAGAGAAGGCAGCGCGCTAATCCCGCAGGAAGGGACGCTCCCAAGTGGTCTCGCAGAGTTAGGGAGAGAAGGCAGCACCCTAATCCCGCAGGAAGGGCCGGTCCCCAGTCGTCTCACAGAGCTAGGGAGAGAAGGCAGCGCTCTAATCCCACAGGATGGGCCGCTCCCCAGTGGTCTCGCAGAGCTAGGGAGAGAAGGCAGCACCCTAATCCCGCAGGAACGGCCGCTTTCCAGTGGTCTCGTAGAGCTAGGGAGAGAAGGCAGCACCCTAATCCCGCAGGAAGGGCCGCTCCCCAGTGGTCTCACAGAGCTAGGGAGAGAAGGCAGCGCCCAATCCCGCAGGAAGAGCTGCTCCCCAGTGGTCTCGCAGAGCTATGAAGAGGAGTCAGTGTCCTAATCCCGCAGGAAGGGCTGCTCCCAAGTGGTCTCGCAGAGCTACGGAGAGATGGCAGCTCCCTAATCCCGCAGGAAGGGCTGCTCCCCAGTGGTCTCGCAGAGCCAGGAAGAGAAGGCAGCGTCATAATCCCGCAGGAAGGGCTGATACCCATGCCCTTGGCAGAGCTGGGGAGGGAAGCCAGCGCCCGGCCCCCGCAGGAAGAGCCGCTCCCCAGTGGTCTAGTAGAGCTAGCGAGAGAAGGCAGCGCCCCAATCCCGCAGGAAGGGCTGCTCCCATTTGGTCTCGCAGAGCTAGGGAGAGCAGGCAGCATGCTAAACCCGGAGGAAGGGTCCGCTCCCCTGTGGTCTCGCAGAGCTACGGAGAGAAGGCAGCACCCTAATCCCGCAAGACGGGCCGCTCCCCAGTAGTCTCGCAGAGCTAGGGAGAGAAGGCAGCGCCCTAATCCCGCAGGAAGGGCAGCTCCACAGTGGTGTCATAGAGCTAGGGAGAGGAGGCAGAGCCCTAATCCAGCAGGAAGGGCTGCTCCCCAGTGGTCTCGCAGAGCTAGGGAGAGAAGGCAGTGCTCTAATCCCGCAGGAAGAGCGGCTCCCCAGTGGTCTCGCAGAGCTAGGGAGAGAAGGCAGCGCCCTAATCCCGCAGGAAGAGCTGCTCCCCAGTGGTCTCGCAGAGCTATGAAGAGGAGGCAGCTCCCTAATCTCACAGGAAGGGCTGCTCTCGAGTCGTCTCGCAGAGCTAGGGGGAGATGGCAGCGCCCTAATCCCGCAGGAAGGGCTGCTCCCCAGTGGTCTTGCAGAGCTCGGGAGAGAAGGCAGCGTCCTAATCCAGCAGGAAGGGCTGCTACCCATGCCCCTGGGAGAGGTGGGCAGGGAAGCCAACGCCCCGCCCCCGCAGGAAGGGCCGCTCCCCAGTGGTCTCGCAGAGCTAGGGAGAGAAGGCGGCAACCTAATCCCGCAGGAAGGGCCGCTCCCCAGTGGTCTCGCAGAGCTAGCGGCAGGAGGCAGCGCCCTATTCCCGGAGGAAGGGCTGCTCCCCAGTGGTCTCGCAGAGCTAGGGAGAGAAGGCAGTGCCCTAATCCCGCAGGAACGGCCGCTCCCCAGTGGTCTCGCAGAGCTAGGGAGAGAAGGCAGAGCCCTAATCCCGCAGGACTGGCCGCTCTCTAGTGGTCTCGTAGAGCTAGGGAGAGGAGGCGGTTGCCTAATCCCGTACCAACGGTCCCTCCCCAGTGGTCTCGCAGAGCTAGGGAGAGGAGGCAGCGCCTTAATAATGCAGGAAGGGCCGCTCCTCAGTGATCTCACAGAGCTAGGGAGAGGAGGCAGCACCCTAATCCCGCAGGAAGGGCCGCTCCCCAGTGGTCTCGCAGAGCTAGGGAGAGAAGGCAGCGCCCTATTCCCGCAGGAAGGGCTGCTCCCCAGTGGTCTCACAGAGCTAGGGAGAGAAGGCAGCGCCCTAATCCCGCAGGAAGGGCTGCTCCCCAGGCCCCTGTCAGAGCTGGGGAGAGAAGCCAGTACCCCGCCCACGCAGGCAGGTTCGCTCCCCAGTGGTCTCACAGAGCTAGGGAGAGAAGGCAGCGTCCTAATCACGCAGGAAGGGCTTCTCCCCAGTCGACTCGCAGAGCTAGGGAGAGGAGGCAGCGCCTTAATCCCGCAGGAACGGCCGCTCCCCGGTGGTCTCACAGAGCTAGGGAGAAAAGGCAGCGCCCTAATCCCGCAGGAAGCGCCGCTCCCCAGTGGTCTCGCAGAGCTAGAGAGAGAAGGCAGCGCCCTAATCCCGCAGGAATCGCTACTCCCCAGTGGTCTCGTAGAGCTAGGGAGAGGAGGCAGCGCTCTAATCCCGCAGGAAGGGCTGCTCCCCAGTCGACTCGCAGAGCTAGGGAGAGAAGGCAGCGCCCTAATCCCGCAGGAACGGCCGCTCCCCGGTGGTCTCGCAGAGCTAGGGAGAGAAGGCAGCGCCCTTATCCTGCAGGAAGGGACGCTCCCAAGTGGTCTCGCAGAGCTAGGGGAGAAGGCAGCGCCCTAATCCCGCAGGAAGAGCTGCTCCCCAGTGGTCTCGCAGAGCTATGAAGAGGAGGCAGCTCCCTAATCTCACAGGAAGGGCTGCTCTCGAGTCGTCTCGCAGAGCTAGGGGGAGATGGCAGCGCCCTAATCCCGCAGGAAGGGCTGCTCCCCAGTGGTCTTGCAGAGCTCGGGAGAGAAGGCAGCGTCCTAATCCAGCAGGAAGGGCTGCTACCCATGCCCCTGGGAGAGGTGGGCAGGGAAGCCAACGCCCCGCCCCCGCAGGAAGGGCCGCTCCCCAGTGGTCTCGCAGAGCTAGGCAGAGAAGGCGGCAACCTAATCCCGCAGGAAGGGCCGCTCCCCAGTGGTCTCGCAGAGCTAGCGGCAGGAGGCAGCGCCCTATTCCCGGAGGAAGGGCTGCTCCCCAGTGGTCTCGCAGAGCTAGGGAGAGAAGGCAGTGCCCTAATCCCGCAGGAACGGCCGCTCCCCAGTGGTCTCGCAGAGCTAGGGAGAGAAGGCAGAGCCCTAATCCCGCAGGACTGGCCGCTCTCTAGTGGTCTCGTAGAGCTAGGGAGAGGAGGCGGTTGCCTAATCCCGTACCAACGGTCCCTCCCCAGTGGTCTCGCAGAGCTAGGGAGAGGAGGCAGCGCCTTAATAATGCAGGAAGGGCCGCTCCTCAGTGATCTCACAGAGCTAGGGAGAGGAGGCAGCACCCTAATCCCGCAGGAAGGGCCGCTCCCCAGTGGTCTCGCAGAGCTAGGGAGAGAAGGCAGCGACCTATTCCCGCAGGAAGGGCTGCTCCCCAGTGGTCTCACAGAGCTAGGGAGAGAAGGCAGCGCCCTAATCCCGCAGGAAGGGCTGCTCCCCAGGCCCCTGTCAGAGCTGGGGAGAGAAGCCAGTACCCCGCCCACGCAGGCAGGTTCGCTCCCCAGTGGTCTCACAGAGCTAGGGAGAGAAGGCAGCGTCCTAATCACGCAGGAAGGGCTTCTCCCCAGTCGACTCGCAGAGCTAGGGAGAGGAGGCAGCGCCTTAATCCCGCAGGAACGGCCGCTCCCCGGTGGTCTCACAGAGCTAGGGAGAAAAGGCAGCGCCCTAATCCCGCAGGAAGCGCCGCTCCCCAGTGGTCTCGCAGAGCTAGAGAGAGAAGGCAGCGCCCTAATCCCGCAGGAATCGCTACTCCCCAGTGGTCTCGTAGAGCTAGGGAGAGGAGGCAGCGCCCTAATCCCGCAGGAAGGGCTGCTCCCCAGTCGACTCGCAGAGCTAGGGAGAGAAGGCAGCGCCCTAATCCCGCAGGAACGGCCGCTCCCCGGTGGTCTCGCAGAGCTAGGGAGAGAAGGCAGCGCCCTTATCCTGCAGGAAGGGACGCTCCCAAGTGGTCTCGCAGAGCTAGGGGAGAAGGCAGCATCCTAATCCCGCAGGAAGGGCCGGTCCCCAGTCGTCTCGGAGAGCTAGGGAGAGAAGGCAGTGCCCTAATCCCGCAGGAACGGCCGCTCCCCGGTGGTCTCGCAGAGCTAGGGGGAGAAGGCAGCGCCCTTATCCTACAGGAAAGGCTGCTCCCCAGTGGTCTCGAAGAGCTAGGGAGAGAAGGCAGCGCCCTAATCCCGCAGGAACGGCCGCTCCGCAGTGGTCTCACTGAGCTAGGGAGAGAAGGCAGTGACAGGCAGAGATGGCAGCACCTTACTCCCGCAGGAACTTTTGCTTTACATTCCCCTTGCAGACCTGGAGAGGGAAGGCTGCGCCTCTCCCCCGCAGGTCTGCACACTGGCCATGGCCATGGCCAGGAGCGCAGTGCAGAAGCTGCTCCAGCCCTGCAGCCTGCGGGCAGCGCATTGGGGTGGTGGGAGCACGGAGCAGGCAGGGCCCAGATGGGCGGGGGGTGGAGACACAAGTGGGGCGGACACGCTCCTGCCAGGAGCGGACTGGTTCACCCCTTGCCCGGGAGCTGCAGGAGGGGCCCGGATCATGGCTTGGCTGCAGAGCTTGGAGCCCAGGCGGGGCCCAGGAGTGAGAGGATGGGGGAGCTGGGGGTGTAGCAGAGGTTGGAGCCAAGAATTGGTTGGAGATGAGGTTATGCCACTTCCGCTTGGCGGCAGGGGGGCCCTCTGGCTTTTTTTTTTTGCTCCGCCCCGCACATCCCAATATTTCATCTTTGACATCTGGTCACCCTAGCCTGATATGAAGGAGGATGTCTGGACCAAGGGGCCAGGGACTGGCCTTTGCTAGAGAAACCACTGTCAAGTTTTAGCCAATTAGGACAAGTCAGCAAATAACAACAACCTCAGGTATCAGTAACTGCTACAGGTTGCAAATTCCTACATGCAGCAGTTTCTGGCACTACACCTGCACAGCTCTGCTCCCCGGCTCTTCTCGGGCTCCTACTCTCTCCTTAGCTCTGCCCAACTCTCACCCAGGCAGTTGCAGCTCACATGGAGGATGGGACCCCCTGGCCTGGTGACTCCCTCATTACACTGTCTGGCCTGTCAGTGCAGCTAACTTGGAGCTTTGGCCTCTGCCCATTGTCCCTGGGGACTGTCAGTCTCAGGGTCCTGATTTCCCATTGATCCTTCCCCCTTCTATTGGTGCTGGGAACTAGCCAACCAACCCCCGCCCCAACACACACACGCACACTAAGTTTTAGTAAAGGGCCAAGAGCCCCCTTACACAAGCAGCCCCATGAGGGTCACCGATGTGCAGAGAAGGCAGCACAAGCTGCTCCCATGGTGTAATGGGCAGCACTCAGGACTCTGAATCCTGTAATCTGAGTTCAAATCTCAGTGGGACCTTGTGTTGGCTTGTGGTCATAGGCGGCAGGTTATATACATTTGTGGTGCTCGTGCTCCAGGAACATTCAGGGCTGGGGGCCCTACTCCAGCAATATTTGGAGTTGGGTCTCTTCCCCTGGCCCCTGCCTGGCACCCCTCCCCTCTGCTCTGGTGCATCCCTGCCTGACAAAAAGCAGCATGTGCCTGTCCCCTGCCTGCTCCTGCTGCTGGAGTAGAGGGATTCTGGGCAGAACTGCTGCCCCAGAGTCCTAGTGCAGGCTGCCCTCAGCCTCTCCAACACCCCCAACCCTGAGCTCCCTCTGAACGCTGATACTCTGCCCCAGTCCTGAGCCCCCTCCTGCATCACGAATCCCTCATCCTCAGCCCTACGCTCCCTCCCAGAGGGTGCACCCCTTCCCACACACTCCTTTCCACCCCCAGAGCCTGCACCTCTCACCCCTTCCTACAACCCTGCCGGAGCCTGCACCCAGCACCCAAACTCCATCCTAAAGCCTGAACCAACACTGGAACAAACGATGTAAATTTCTAATTCTAACTTCTTGTTTCTCCCAGGAGGAAGGTGTTTTGCACCCCAGTAACCAGGCTGTCACTGCAGCTTTCCTTTCACTAAATAAGATTTGTACCAAATATAAATTGCCCTCCAATTTCTCTAAGAGAAATTGAAATTGTATCTTTGCACTAATATCCCAAGTGTGCAAGTCCATCCCCTCAGAGCAGCCCCACACCCTGAGGCCAGAGGAGAATCCCAACTGGCTGGTGCATTTGTAACCCTGGGGCCTGAAGCTGATGAGAGAAAGGGAAATGATCCATCTTGGAGCCTTCCGATATCACCTGCGGGGAGCACAGGGATTTGACTGAGTGACATCCTGGCTAATTTTCACCTTGTTCTGTGCCAGCAGGCTCCGCTGGAGAGCTCGGGAGTGACTTGACCATGGCAGCACCCTATTTACATATTAAAAGCTGGCATTTTGGGGTCAATGGGGTAAAATGTGAGTACTTTTGGGGTTGGGACCCACATGAGAAGGGATGTGGACAAACTGGAGAGAGTCCAGAAGAGGGCAATAAAAATGATTAGGAGACTGAGACACATGACTTACGGGAACCTAGAGGCCCTATCCTGTATGTTAAGCTAAGGCAAAGTTAGCATATCTATATTGTGACCTTTTACTCAGAGAGGAAAATCGACCTTTCTCATGTTACTTAAATAGATAAGTACCCATGCCTGTCCAAGACCTTTACTTAGACCAATCGACAATGGAGAATGGCATAGAGTTTTATTCAGTGTTGTACCCACAGATTTAACAGGTACACTACAAGGTAACTTATGTGCATATGTACATGTCATCAACAAGCACAAACATACTAGTCTATGAAGTAAATGTACCCTAATGTTTTGTGGGTGAGGAATGAAATTTGGGCATAGGAGGAAGGATTTCCGGCCCTTGTGCCCTATAAAAGAGGTAAGCCATCTCGCTAGAGCACTTTGCTCTATCATTGTGACTTACGTCCTCCACTCTCTCTCTATGTACTAGCAGTAGGCTGTACTTGTTCTGAAACTTTAAGTTTCAAGGGAACTAGGCTAAGTTCGGTTTCCCTACGTTTTTAGTCTTTGTTTATTAGGTTTTGATTTTAAGTTTAACATATTCAAGTAAACCCTAAGTAACACTAGCTTTCCCTAAGCACAGCATCTTTCACTTAAGAATTGAGAAACCTGAACTGCAAGGTTGGTCCTGTGTCTCTTACCACCAGGTTATCAAGGAAGGCTGTGAGTATATTAACCAAAACTTTGTTGTATATAATGCCATATGTATCTTTTGAATAGCAGTAATGCAAATGTAACTTTGTAACTCAATTAAATTAAATAACATGTAAGCTAATCAATTAAATTTTCATCAAATTATCCAAATTAATATTATTAGTACGCCCTATATCAGGCTACATGGGACAGAGAGTTGGAATGCAGAGGGATGAAAGCACTGGCTCTGGGGGTGCAGACTCTGGGGTGGGGTTAGAATGAGACATTCAGGGTACAGTACAGAGCTCAGGGTTAGGATAGAGAATTGGGCTGTGAATGCTCTGGAATGAGACCAGGAAAGAGAAAATTGAGATGCAAGAGAGAAGTCAAGCTAGAGCAAAAAGCAGAGAAGAAGTGTGCAATTTGAGCTGCAGAGGGAAGAAAAAAGCCTCTGCCTGTCCCCTTTCACCAAAGCATCTAAGAACCAGATGAAAGACATCTTTTCCCCACTGCAACAACAATTCCAGTTGACCTGGACTGAGGAAAAAAATCTTCTCCTTTGCAGCACTAGCAGACCTGGACTGAGTCACAACCACACCACACTCTGGTGTGCCTGGACTGGAACATGGGAGGAGCTCCTCTCTTCTCCATTTGGGACATGGTGGGATGAGAGAAGTGACAGAGCTTTACGGGAAATAATAATTTGCCTGATTCATGTGCCAGTCCAAGTCCTTGTTAAACCAAACAAGCCGTTTATCCTGCATGCTGATGCCAGTTTGGAGGGTCTGGGAGCAGTCCCGTAGCAGGAAGTGGAAGGAAATGTAAATCTGTAGGCTTTGCCAGCTGAGGACTGTCTGATAGGGAAACTCGCTATCCCACCACCAGCAGCAGTTCTTGGTCTTGAAAAGGGCCATCACTGAGAAATTTCGAGATTACTTGTGTGGTGCTCGGTTTCAGGTGTGGACAGAGAACAATCCACTGACTTATGTGTTAACAAGGGCTAAGCTGGATGCTACAAGGCAGAGATGGGTGGCTACTTTTGCTAGCCATAACTTCGCATTCAATACCAATGTGTTGGTATAACAGGGAGTGTGATTTATCAGGACCACCAATTCTTGGCTAGGGGGAGGATGTAAGCAAGGTGAGAATGAACTTTACCCTGCCATCTGTTGGTGATCTGTTGTAAAGGCCTTTTGTTGCTGATATGCATGCTCACACCCACCCCGCATTGCATGATGGGGGTGCATGTCCAAAGGGTTATTTCAGCTGCTGTGGGATCCCCGGTCTCTTTCTTATTAGGGCAGGGGTAATAAAGTACAGTTATTCTGGTGATATGAATCAAAGACAGTAGAACGGAACTTAGCAGTTCATGATTTCGGGACTCACCCGAACCTACATAACTCTCGTTAGGCAAGGGACATGGGTTCCAAAGGATAGTGAAATAAGAGAGATTGAAATGGAATATTTGTATTTAGCAGTGTGTTTTTCTTGTGAAATGTTTAAATGCGTGTTTTGTTTCGTTTGTATATCTTTAGTTTAAAAGTAGAGTTTTTTATTGTTCTATTTCATGTTTGGATCAATACCACAGATAAAAAATGATTAATGACTAAATGCAATTTTTAGACATACATAAGCTGCTGGGCTTAGATCTCATTTCCGCACTGCAAGTTTTAAACAACTCCATGGTTGGGGAAAATACTTCTTTCCCCTCAGACAACAAGAAAATTTTGCAGATTGGACTGTGGGAAGTCAGCTGTGGGACACGAAATACCTCTGCAACCAGATTCTTAGTCACAGGTCAGTGGGTGGGTTTATGTAAATTCTGGACTCTGGGGCCAGAGCTAGGGAAGGAACCCCACAACTTTTGTGGCACATGCATCACCTCTGCAATCAACCTTTCCTACGTCACTCCATAACATCACACACAGAGCAGCCTTTCACCTCTCAGAACCAAAACATATCCTGAAAGTATCAGAGGGGTAGCCGTGTTAGTCTGGATCTGTAAAAGCAGCAAAGAATCCTGTGGCACCTTATAGACTAACAGACGTTTTGGAGCATGAGCTTTCATGGGTGAATACCCACTTTGTCAGATGCATGTAGTGGAAATTTCCAGGGGCAGGTATATATATGCAGGAAAGCTAGAGATAATGAGGTTAGTTCAATCAGGGAGGATGAAGCCCTGCTCTAGCAGTTGAGGTGTGAAAACCAAGGGAGGAGAAATTGGTTTTGAAGTTGGCAAGCCATTCACAGTCTTTGTTTAATCCTGAGCTGATGGTGTCAAATTTGCAGATGAACTGAAGCTCAGCAGTTTCTCTTTGAAGTCTGGTCCTGAAGTTTTTTTGCTGCAGGATGGCCACCTTAAAGTCTGCTATAGTGTGGCCAGGGAGGTTGAAGTGTTCTCCTACAGGTTTTTGTATATTGCCATTCCTAATGTCTGATTTGTCTCCGTTTATCTTTTTCCGTAGCAACTGTCCAGTTTGGCCGATGTACATAGCAGAGGGGCATTGCTGCCATATGATGGCGTATATTACATTGGTGGACGTGCAGGTGAATGAACCGGTGATGGTGTGGCTGATCTGGTTAGGTCCTGTGATGGTATCGCTGGTGTAGATATGTGGGCAGAGTTGGCATCGAGGTTTGTTGCATGGATTGGTTCTTGAGCTAGAGTTACTATGGTGTGGTGTGCAGTTACTGGTGAGAGTATGTTTCAGGTTGGCAGGTTGCCTGTGGGCGAGAACCGGCCTGACACGCAAGTCCCTGATGATGCGTTGGATAGGTTTTAGCTGGGGACTGTATGTGATGGCTAGTGGAGACCTGTTGGTTTCTTTCTTGGGTTTGTCTTGCAGTAGGAGGCTTCTGGGTACACGTCTGGCTCTGTTGATCTGTTTCCTTATTTCCTCGTGCAGGTATTGTAGTTTTGAGAATGCTTGGTGGAGATTTTGTAGGTGTTGGTCTCTGTCTGAGGGGTTAGAGCAGATGCGGTTGTAACTCAGTGCTTGGCTGTAGACAATGGATCTTGTGATGTGTCTGGGATGGAAGCTGGAGGCATGAAGGTAGGCATAGCGGTCGGTAGGTTTTCGGTATAGGGTGGTAGTAATGTGACCATCACTTATTTGCACCGTGGTGTCTAGGAAGTGGACCTCCTGTGTAGATTGGTCCAGGCCGAGGCTGATGGTGGGGTGGAAGCTGTTGAAATCGTGGTGGAATTTATCCAGAGACTCCTTCCCATGGGTCCAGATGATGAAGATGTCATCAATGTAGCGTAGGTAGAGAAGGGGGCGTGAGTGGACGAGAGCTGAGGAAGCGTTGTTCCAGGTCGGCCATAAAAATATTGGCATATTGTGGGGCCATGCGGGTGCCCATAGCAGTGCCACTGAGCTGGAGATATATATTGTCATCAAATTTGAAATAGTTGTGTGTGAGGATAAAGGCACAGAGCTCAGCAGCCAATTGTGCTGCGCCATCATCAGAGATTCTGTTCCTGACAGCTTGTATTTCATCTGTGTGTGGGATGTTCGTGTAGAGAGCCTCTACATCCATGGTGGCTAGGAGGGTGTTTTCTGGAAGGTCACCAATGCATTCTAGTTTCCTCAGGAAATCAGTGGTGTCACAGAGATAGCTGGGAGTGCTGGTGGCATTGGGTCTGAGTAGAGAGTTCACATATCCAGACAGTCCTTCAGTGAGAGTGCCAATGCCCGAGATGATGGGGCATCCAGGATTTCCGGGTTTGTGGATCTTGGGTAGTAGATAGAATAACCCTGGTCGGGGCTCTAAGGGTATGTTGATTTGTTCCGGTGTTAGTGTAGGGAGTGTCCTGGGTAGATTTTGCAGTTTCTTATTGTATTCCTGAGTGGGATCTGAGGGAAGTGGCCTGTAGAATTTGGTGTTGGAGAGTTGTCTGGCAGCCTCCTTTTGGTAGTCAGACCTGTTCATGATGACAACAGCACCTCCTTTATCAGCCTCTTTGATGTCTGGGTGGTTTCTGAGGCTGTGGATGGCATTGCGTTCTGCACGACTTACGTTATGAGGCAAGCAATGTTGTTTTTCCACAATTTTTGCCTGTGCACATCTGCGGAAGCATTCAATGTATAGGTCCAGACTGTCATTTCGACCCTCAGGAGGAGTCCATGTGGAGTTCTTCTTCTTGTGCTGCTGGTGGGAGAGTATCTGTGTATCAGTGCGCTGTTCAGTGTTGTCCTGAAAGTATTCTTTGAATCAGAGACGGCGAAAGTAGGCTTCCAGATTGCTGCAGAACTGTATCATGTTGGTAGAGGTGGCAGGGCAGAAAGAGAGTCTCCGAGATAGGACAGGCTTTTCCTCTGGGCTGAGTGTGTAGTTGGATAGATTGACGACATTGCTGGGTGGGTTGGGGGTACCACGGTTGTGGCCCCATGAGGCAGGTAGGAGTTTAGACAGCTTACAGTCGAGATGAGAGTGGGATACACAGAAGGCCCTGCCCCAATGGCTGATGTACATACAGGGCCCTGCCTCACCTACCCACCAGCGCTCACAGGCGCAATGGCAGTAGTGGGGTCACATAGGCAACTGCCCTCAGTTGCCACCAGGGGTCTTTGCAGCAATGCCAGGGGGGATACATGCCAGGCATTGCTGCCCCTCGCCATCAGGAGTCACTGCTCCTACAAGAAGGCACCTACAGGACACTCCCGTTCCTGGCCAGCAGGGGTCACTATCACTGGGGAGGGGCTATGGGGAAGCAGAGAAAGAGCAACTAACTGCAGTGGGGAAAATCATAATCTACCAGGGAGAAAGAACGGACTCCACTAGGACATCGCACCAACTCCGGCCAGGCTGGATACCAGCAATTCGGGGCTGAAGTAGCTCCAGCTAGAGGCTGGGCGGAGGCAGGTGACCTCGGTTTCTGCGCTGAGCAGGCTGCTTTGGCAGCGAGGAGGGACAGGGAACCCCCCGGTCAGGGTGTTGCTGCCCAAGGAGGGGGAGATCTGCGGCACTCTTTGGAGTAGCTGGTTCAGCAGCCATGAGCCACATGCTTCTCCCTGCCTGAGCTCTCCAGGAGGACATTATGCACAGGTGTGCGCTGGATGTAGGCACCAGTGTAACAACAGGGCCAGACTCTGCTGAGTGCTGCCTGCGAGAGACAGGGACAGAGTCAGACGGGCAGATGGGGGCAGGAGATGACAGAGCCAGTGGCCAAGAGCTGAACCCATCACAAGTCCAGCCTGTGACATCACCATCCGTCCCTGCAGCTCTCCATCTGTCCCGCTGTCCGTCCAGCCCTCAACCCCTCATCCGTCCCCAATGTATGTCACACACACCCCTTCACCCATCTGCCTCACACACTCATCTATTTCCTCATGCATCCTGCTGTCCCTCTGACTGTCCCTGCAGTGCCCAGCACAAGGAGGCATAATGGACCCTGAGCAAGACTTTTGGGTGATGCAGTAATGGAGCTAGCTGGTGATAAGGGGCATCTCTAATCCCAGCCCCACTTCTCCTCTGCCCAAAGCCATGACCGTGAGCCCACCCTTCTCTGTCTCAGACCTCATAGCCCCAAAGACATTACTGGCCACTCACGCTGTGACCCAGTTACAGCAATGAGGTCTCCCTGAAGATAGGGGGTGGGAGGAGCAACCCCCTTATCCTGCCAGGCAGGACACATCCTTCCCAGTATGGCAGAGACCCTGCCCGTGGGCAGATAGACCCAGCTGAGTCCATAGGAGACTGGGGAAGGGGGAGCAGAGAAAGAGAATGCAGGCAACTGAACATGACAGGTGTCCATGAAAGGAGAGACAGAGAGAGTTTGAGTGAATGTTGGCCAACACAGAGAGAGACACCTAGGAGGAAGAAAGAAATTCAGCACAGGGAGTCACCCTCATGGATCCAACTTTCTGCTAGGGAGCACACACCACTCCTCGCAAGAGAGATGATCAGCCCTCGCAAATGGCAACATCATCTCCCTTGAAGCCACAGATAGTCCGGAAACCCACACCCAGATAACGGGAAGTCCCTGCCTGGAGCCAGGAGGGCTGTGACCAGAGCCCTTCCCAAACCAGATACACATCTCACCAACAGAGATGGTTACTCTTGTCCCAGTTGGGCAGCTCTTGCCTGGCATCAACAGGATTCATGCTGTCACTGTTCTTGATCATTTTCCATCTCACCTCAGGGCTGAACTCCATTCCCGCGACTTCTTTTCCCTTGGTATGAAACACAACACAAGAGGAAAAGAAAAAGCAATGGTGGTGAGGTTCCTCTTCTCACTACTCCCGCACACCAGGGCTTCAGCTTCAACCCTCCTCCCATTCTGCCATCACAGCTACAATTAGAAATCTGAGCCCGGGGCTCACACCTGCTTGTCTCCCCAATCCTAGGCCCTGTCCAGCATGTCTCCCTCTACAGAACTTACCTGGCCTCATCTTACACTCCATCTTCATATTGCTCTTCTCCTTCCCAGAGCTCCTGCTCTGCTCCTCAGACCTGTCTGTCCTCAGCTCTGCAGGCAGAGGGGAAGGGGCATGATGGGAACACACAGGCCCCATTCCAGACACTAAAAAGCATCCACGGGGCTACCAAACACCTCATCTTCGGCCAAAACCACATCTCACCCCGAGGGAGCAAAAAGCCTTTGTGAGCACAGCACACACAAGACAGGAAAAGATTAACACCCACACCCTGCCCAGCCAAAGTGGGAGCTTCCTGGCCACAGGTCCATAGGGCTCATGGATGGAGAAGTTTGCCGGGCTGTGGGGGTCTCTGAAGAAGTAGCTCAGCATGTGAGTGACTGGGATGTATGTGGGGGCCTGACTGTGGGTTGGGGTGTCCAGGAGGACCCCAGGGAAGGGAATAGGGGGATTAGGGATAGAGGAGGGTGGGGTTACTAACGTGCATTGTGGGAATGTGGGATTTAGAGAGCCCAGAGTGGATGGGTGTCGGTGGGTTGGATGACCCCACAGTTGTTGAAAAGGGGAACCTGGCAGGTTTGGGTGTAGCAGAGATTGAAGATGAGGAACCTCACACCCTGGGGATGGACTGAGGGAGTGGGGGGATGGGAAAGTGGGTTCCAGCAATGAAAAATGGGTTGGAGGCAATTAGGGGTGGGGCGCTGAGGACGGGGTTGGGGGGGAGGAGGAGGAAGGGGTGGTGGGGTGCTGAGAACGGGAAGGAGGATGTCAGGGGTGGGGCAAGAGGAGGAGGTCAGTGTCGGGGTGCTGAGGACGGAGGGGGATGAGGAGGTCGGAGCGAAGGGAAAGGCCAGGTAGAGTGTACACGATGGGGGAGGGGATGCTGGGGGCTGAGGGATCCCCACAGATGGGGGTGGGGCTGGCGAGAGGGTCACAACAGATGGGGGGACACTGGGGGGCTGGTTGGGGTGGCTTGAAGGGGCTGCTGGGGCCCTACAGAAGGAGAGGAGGGGGCGGTGCTAGCAGGAGAGTCACAGCGGATGGGGGGGACACTGGGGGGCAGGTTGGGGGAGGTCGAAGGCCCTGCAGCCGTAGGCTGCCGCTTGTGGGGCTGCTCCCAGGCAGCTTACCGCCCCCCCCCCCCCGCTGCCCTCCAGGCCCAGCTGGGGGGGGCGGGGTGAAGCCCTTTCACTCTGCGCTGCCTCTGTCTTGTGCCCCCCGCAGCCCAGCTCCCACGGGCCCGGGGCTGCTCCCGGGGCAGGGGCTGGGCCTGGCGCCTGGAACTGAGTGTCTGAGCCCCTGGTCCCCCAGTGTGGAGCCGCCTCTCCCCGTCCCGCCTCTGTGCTCCTCGGCCTGGCCCCGCCCCGCCCCCCGGCTGCCCCCATGGTGGGGGGGGGCAGCGAAGCCTAGGGGCCAGGGAACCAGGGCCTCACCCCCAGGGCTGGCGTTAGACCAACCCCCAATCCCGGCCCCGCGCGGTGAGAATCTCTGCCCTAGCTGGAGGCGCCTGTTTAGTGTTGGCTCAGCGGGCGGCGCTCCGGGTCTGCGGCAGCACTTCTGCGGCGGGTCCTGCGCTGGCTCTGGGTCTGCGGCAGCAGGTCCCTCAGCGCCGCCACAGATCGGGAGCGAGTGCAGGACCCGCCGCAGACTGGGAGCGCCGCCCGCTGAGCACCGCCCCACAGGGTTTGTACCGGGGGTTTTGTTTGGTCTTCCCTGCCGGGGCCCCAGCGAGACTGTTCGAATTGGGCCCCCGCCTCCCTAAAGCCGGCCAGGCTCGCCCCGCCCACTGAGTCTGTCCCGCGCTCTCTCCACCAATCAGGGAGCGGGGAGGGGCGAGGCGAACTGACGAGTTACGGCCCCTCCTCCAATACAGGCCGCGTGTGAGAGGGAGAACTACGCTTCCCAGTGTGCTCCGGGAGGGGGCGTGTTGCCTGAGCAACTCCGCGTCACTTCCGCTCTGAGACGAGCCATGAATTACAACTCCTAGCCAGCCCTGGGGCGCCTCAGTCCTCTCGAGACCAGGTGAGGGCAGGTTCCTGGGTCAACCTGATAACCCCCCCCAACTCCGCCCCCCGCCCCGCCCCCCAGAGAGCCCCGCCCCCCGTGCAGTGTATTAACCTGCTCCGCGTGGGAACGTGCCGCGCCGCTTCGCCTCTTTCACCCCCCGCACAAAGCAGCTGATCGGGGCGGGAGCGGGAGCGCTGGGGCCGGAGGCCGAGGACCGCGGGGGGCGGCAGGTCAGTGCCGGGTCTGTCTCTGCCCGGTGACTTGATACATTTGTCTGCACCGCGGGGATGTTCCCAGCGCCCCTTATTCGCTGGGGCTTTAACCTCCCGTCTGGGTGTGAGCTGGTTTCTGAGTGTGTCCGATGAGCCTTGTAACCGGCTCCTTGTCACTCCCCGAACTTCCCCTGTGCCTGGCCACCCAGCCCCGTCTTCCTCCCTCGGGTGAGCCCGGCTTTAACCCCCCCTGCAGTGGCAGTGTCACCCGCAGACAAACCTGCCGCTGAACCGAATTAATCCTCCTCATTCCCCGAGCTCCGCCCTCCCCCCAAAGCCCTGCCCCTGCCCCCTCCTCCTGGTGTCCTGCCCCCACACTGCCCCTACCCCCGACGTCCTGGCCTCACATCACCTGTTCCCCTAATCCCTGTCCCATTCCCCAAAGCCCTGCCCCTGCCCCCTCCTCCTGGGGTCCTGCCCCCACACTGCCCCTACCCCCGACGTCCTGGCCTCACATCACCTGTTCCCCTAATCCCTGTCCCATTCCCCAAAGCCCTGCCCCTGCCCCCTCCTCCTGGGGTCCTGCCCCCACACTGCCCCTACCCCCGACGTCCTGGCCTCATGTCACCTGTTCCCCTAATCCCTGCCCTATTCCCCAAAGCCCTGCCCCTGCCCCTTCCTCCAAGGCTCCGCATTCGCATTGCCCCTTTTCCCCAATACGCCACCCTCACTATGCCCCTTCCCCCAAATCCACACTCCTGCATTGTGCCTCCCCAATACACCCCTCCCCTGCACCCTTTCCCCAAGGTCCCACCCCCGCCCTCACATTGCCCCTTCTCCAGAGTTCCTGCCCTTGAGCTTCCCTTTCCCCCTGAGAGCCTGACCCTGCACTGCCCCTTCCCCCTGAGACCCTGCCCCTACACCACCCATTCGCCCGGGACCCCGCCCTCACATTGCCCTGAGACCCTGCCCCTGCACCACCCATTCACCCGAGGCCCTGTGCTCACATTGCCCCAAGACCCTGCCCCTGCACCGCCCCTTCCCTCTGAGATCCCGCCCCAACACCACCCATTCACCCGAGACCCTGTGCTCACATTGTCCTAAATCCCTGCCCCTGCATCACCTATTCCCTCTAATCCCTTCCCCCGCATCGTTCCTTCCCCCGAGGTCCTGCCCCTTCCCCTAACCCCCATCTCTCCATCGTCCCTTCCCCCGAGGCCCTGCCCCTTCCCCTAACCCCCACCTCTGCATCGCCCCTTCCCCCGATGTCCTGCTCTACCCTGACATCTGGTGGAAAGAGTGTCAGAGAGTGTATTGCATAGGCACGCCTATCCTATCCCAGACTGCTGAGCGGTGGGACTGCTTGGTGACAAATGACTCACCCTCAGTTGGGTGGTACTTGCTAGACAAGGGACATGGGTTCCAAAACCATGTGAAGTACAGAGGCTGGGGACAGGTATCTGTGCTTGGTGGTGCAGTCTCCTTGTGGAGCCAAAAGCGCCAGTTGCACTATCTCCTTCTCCTCTCTCCACTGTGGAATGTCAGAGCTGATTTTTTTTTATTTCCTCAAGAATCTAAATACAGGTTACTGAGCTGAACGCACTTTGGGCTAATGGTGCCCTAGCACTGGGGTTCCCCTACTAGGAGCTGAGATCACTAAGAGTTGAAATCACAAAAAAGCTGAAATGACTGAGCTGAGAGCACTGAGCATTGTGCTAATTAGTGGGGGAGCCTGAAGATATGCTGTGGAACAGAGCAGCTGGCGGAGTGGAGCAGTTGCGATGACGGCTGGAGCGGATCACAGGACAGCTGGTGGCAGCAGAGCGGCTGGCAGAGTGGAGTAGCTGTGGGACGGGTGGAGCGGCCCACAGAGTGAGCGGAGCTGAGCAGTTTTGCAGAGCAGCTCATGGAGCAGAGCAGCTGGTGGAGTGGAGCAGTTCCTGAGGATGGCTGGAGGAGCAGAGTGGAGCAGCTGGTAAAGCGGAGCAGTTCGTGGAGAAGGCGGAAGCAGGACCCACGGAGAGGCAGGGCAGTTGGCCCTGGACCACGTAAGGTGCCCCTTTCTACCCAGGCTGGGGGGAGGGACCTCTACAGATAGACTCTCGAACTCTGGGGTGGCATTGACCAGAGACTTTTGGGTTGTTGGACTTTGGGGTGATTGGACTTAAAACCCTAAGCGGAAAAAGGACAGTGCCAAACGTACTTGGAGGTGAGTTTTTGTTTATGGTTTGTGTTATAACCCTGTTTGTGGTGTTTCTCCAATGGGATGCCGCATTGATTCCTTCCTTTATTAAAAAAAAGATTTTGCTCAGACTCCGTGCTTGCGAGAGGGGAAGTATTGCCTCCTAGAGGCGCCCAGGGGGGTGTGGTATGTGAGTGTCCCAGGTCACTGGGTGGGGGCTCGAGCCGGTTATGCATTGTGTTACTGAAACGGAACCCCTGGATACTGAACCCGGCCCTTGTTGCTGCCAACTAGAGGGGCAGAAGGGTTACATTTTTGGGGGCTCGTCCGGGATCCCTGGGTCAGTACCCCTCACAAGCACTTGTTGAGTGTTCCACTGTATTGGGAAATAATTATGTTTATATTTTGAGGAAACTACTGTTTGTATAATGGCTAATATGTCGGGTTTGTTGGGCCCCAGTCCTGCAGCCTCTAGCTCAGGGGCGGCAGACTCAGCCTATGATTGGGCAAAAGCACTGGGGCATATATTGGAAAAGATTGTGTTGGCCTATGCTACGTCAAACTCTTGTCGTAAGTTAAGGTTATTTGATGGGGAAGAGGAGTTTTTAACTCTGGTCGGAGCATACTACTGAAATGCTGCGGGAGTGGGCCGTACCCGATGTAGAAAAGCGACGATGTCTAATAGCCTTAGTGGCCCAGCATTAGATGTAATTCACACACTGAAGCTCACTGACCCTGAGGTCAGTGTGAAGGACTGCCTAGAGGCCCTTGATAATACCTTTGGGAGCGTAGAGGGCCCTGAGGACAGTTGCAGCTGGCGGAGTGGAGCAGTTGCGATGACGGCTGGAGCGGATCACAGGACAGCTGGTGGCAGCAGAGCGGCTGGCAGAGTGGAGTAGCTGTGGGACGGGTGGAGCGGCCCACAGAGTGAGCGGAGCTGAGCAGTTTTGCAGAGCAGCTCATGGAGCAGAGCAGCTGGTGGAGTGGAGCAGTTCCTGAGGATGGCTGGAGGAGCAGAGTGGAGCAGCTGGTAAAGCGGAGCAGTTCGTGGAGAAGGCGGAAGCAGAACCCACGGAGAGGCAGGGCAGTTGGCCCTGGACCACGTAAGGTGCCCCTTTCTACCCAGGCTGGGGGGAGGGACCTCTACAGATAGACTCTCGAACTCTGGGGTGGCATTGACCAGAGACTTTTGGGTTGTTGGACTTTGGGGTGATTGGACTTAAAACCCTAAGCGGAAAAAGGACAGTGCCAAACGTACTTGGAGGTGAGTTTTTGTTTATGGTTTGTGTTATAACCCTGTTTGTGGTGTTTCTCCAATGGGATGCCGCATTGATTCCTTCCTTTATTAAAAAAAAGATTTTGCTCAGACTCCGTGCTTGCGAGAGGGGAAGTATTGCCTCCTAGAGGCGCCCAGGGGGGTGTGGTATGTGAGTGTCCCAGGTCACTGGGTGGGGGCTCGAGCCGGTTATGCATTGTGTTACTGAAACGGAACCCCTGGATACTGAACCCGGCCCTTGTTGCTGCCAACTAGAGGGGCAGAAGGGTTACATTTTTGGGGGCTCGTCCGGGATCCCTGGGTCAGTACCCCTCACAAGCACTTGTTGAGTGTTCCACTGTATTGGGAAATAATTATGTTTATATTTTGAGGAAACTACTGTTTGTATAATGGCTAATATGTCGGGTTTGTTGGGCCCCAGTCCTGCAGTCTCTAGCTCAGGGGCGGCAGACTCAGCCTATGATTGGGCAAAAGCACTGGGGCATATATTGGAAAAGATTGTGTTGGCCTATGCTACGTCAAACTCTTGTCGTAAGTTAAGGTTATTTGATGGGGAAGAGGAGTTTTTAACTCTGGTCGGAGCATACTACTGAAATGCTGCGGGAGTGGGCCGTACCCGATGTAGAAAAGCGACGATGTCTAATAGCCTTAGTGGCCCAGCATTAGATGTAATTCACACACTGAAGCTCACTGACCCTGAGGTCAGTGTGAAGGACTGCCTAGAGGCCCTTGATAATACCTTTGGGAGCGTAGAGGGCCCTGAGGACAGTTACTGTAAATTCATTAATTCCCAACAGCAAAGGGGTGAGAAAATTTCAGCCTATATACAGAGGCTGGAGAGACTACTTCAGAGAGCTGTTATGAGGGGAGCGGTGACTGCTGAGCAGATGGATCAGACCAGACTGGCTCAAGTTGTAAGAGGGACTCAGTATCGGAACCCAATCCTACTTCATCTCTGACTAAGAGAACGGCAGGAACATCCCCCAAGTTACTCCCAGCTGATAAAGGAAGTCAGGGAAGAAGAAGAAAGGCAGGCAGCCAGCGAGTGTTGGGAATCCCAAACATTGGAACGAGCCAGTACGACGCCACCGCCAATGGCCAGTGTACTGATGGTGAGCACCACAGAGGAACTTGCCCAACAAATGCAGGTCCTGACAGAACAGATAGCTGAGCTGCAAAGCATCATTGACCAAGCTAAGACTTCCAGGAATAAGGAGCCTCAGACTGTGATGATAGAGAAGTCAGTATCTAGAGTCACCGTCCCACCTCGCCGAATGGAGAAAGGACACTTCTTTTGCTACCGGTGTGGTCAGGATGGGCACAGTGCTGCTAACTGCCATAAGGAAGAGAACCCCTCCTTAGTGTATGAAAAGCTGAGGATCAGTTGGGAGAGATCCAGTAGCTGCCAGAAGGTCCGGGGACGGAGACCACCTAGGCCTAGAGGATTTGAAGATTCCCCCAGAAGAGACCAACCAGTTGGGATCCCTGCAGGACTGATAGGGCCTCGAGCAGAGGTCATGGTGAGGATTGAAGGGGCGGAGTGTAAAGCCGTGCTTGACACTGGATCTCAAGTGACTATTATATTTCAGTCATTCTACCAACAGATGCTTAGGCACCTGCCCATACAGCCACTGACTGGCATTGGTCTGTGTGGCCTCAGCATGGATGAATACCCTTATCAGGGCTATGTCATAGTACACCTGGAATTCCCAGAAGAGATTGCTGGGGTAAGACAGGAGGTGGACACTGCTGCTTTAATATGCCCTGACCCCAAAGGAGCCTCTGATGTGTCTGTGCTAATAGGGACCAACTCCAGCCTCTTTAGGATACTGGCCGATTACTGCAGACAGCAAGCAGGAGACCAATATCTGAATACCTTGGTGATACACACACACTGTGCCGAGGCTTACAGAAAAATTGAGGACACGAGAAAAGTGTTGCCTGATTTGCCAGTAGGAGCACTGAGGTATGCGGGCCCGGTCCCTTTAGTGGTGCCTGCCATGTCAGAAAAGGAGGTGATTGTCAGGAGTACCTGCCTAAAAGGCAGTAAGGGAACATTAGCTGTGGTAGAGCAGCCAACCAAGGGAGGGCTCCCAGAAGGAGTGCTGGTTCTCAGCGGAGTCATAACCCTACCTGCTGAAGCCCAGGAGGAGGTGACGATACTGGTTGCTAATGAAACACGCCGTGATGTGTTTGTAAAACCAGGGCAGAAGATTGCAGACATTTTTGAGCCTGAAAGCGTTGTGAGACCCCAGTGTGAAGCTGAAGTTCCAATGATAGATCCTGCGAAGTTTGACTTTGGGGACTCACCGCTGTCTGAGGAATGGAAGGATCGCCTGAGGAAGAAGCTTTGCGAGAGATCCAAGGTGTTCTCACTACATGAGTGGGACGTGGGATGTGCAAAGGGAGTGGAACACCATATCAGGCTACAAGATCCCCGACCCTTCAGGGAGAGGTCTAGGAGGATTGCCCTCTCTGAGATGGAAGACGTGCGCCATCATCTTCAAGAGCTGATCGCGAATGATATCATCACAGAGTCACGAAGCCCCTATGCCTCACCCATTGTGGTCGTTCGTAAGAAGAGTGGAAAAATCCGGATGTGTATTGACTACCGCACCCTAAACAGGCGCACTACAGTTGATCAGTACACCATGCCTCGAGTACAAGATGCCTTGGACTGTTTGCTGGGTAGTCAGTGGTTCTCTGTGTTGGATCTTCGGAGTGGATACTACCAGATCCCTCTGGGTGAAGAAGATAAGGAGAAGACAGCCTTCATCTGCCCATTAGGGTTTTATCAGTTCGAACGCATGCCCCAAGGGATTTCTGGAGCACCTGCCACATTTCAACGTCTTATGGAAAAAGTCGTGGGAGACATGAATTTACTGCAGGTGTTAGTTTACTTGGATGACCTGATTGTGTTTGGAAGAACCCTGGAGGAACATGAAGAAAGACTTCTTAAAGTGCTCGACAGGTTGGAGGCATACGGTTTGAAGCTTTCAATTGATAAATGCCAGTTCTGCCAAACCTCAGTGAAGTATGTAGGTCACATCGTGTCCCAAGAGGGTGTGAGTACTGACCCCGATAAAATAGAAGCACTCACTACCTGGCCACGTCCCATTAACTACAGAGAACTCAAGACGTTTCTTGGATTTAGTGGTTACTACCGCAGATTTGTGAAGAACTATGCTACGATTGTAAAACTTCTGAATGATCTTACCAGGGGATACCAGTCCAACAAGAACAAATCTAAGACCCAGAATAAGCGGAGGCCTCCAAAGCCGCCTTTGCAGAGACACTATGGCCCCTTCGAACCATTTGGACCGCGGTGGGATGAAAGATGTGAGAGAGCTTTTCGGGAAATCATTACTCGCTTAACTCATGCTCCCATCCTAGTCTTTGCTGACCCAAGAAAACCGTTTATCCTGCATACTGATGCCAGTTTGGAGGGTCTGGGAGCAGTACTGTATCAGGAAGTGGAAGGCAAACGCAAACCGGTAGCCTTTGCCAGCCGAGGACTGTCTGACAGTGAAACTCGCTACCCCATCCACAAGCTGGAGTTCTTGGCCTTGAAATGGGCCATCACTGAGAAATTCCGAGACTATTTGTACGGTGCTCAGTTCCAGGTGTGGACAGACAACAACCCACTGACCTATGTGTTAACAAGTGCTAAATTGGATGCTACAGGCCAGAGATGGGTGGCCGCCTTTGCTAGCTATGAGTTCAGCATTCAATACCGATCAGGGAGGAGCAATGTAG
>NW_026114734.1:0-51193 GCF_025201925.1 Gopherus flavomarginatus | reverse complement strand
TGTAGCTGGTGCTGGGGCCCCCAATGGTTGGGCCCCTGGAGCAGGTGTTGAGGCCCCCAGGGGTAGGAACCCTGGAACTGGTGTTGATGCCCCCAGGGGTTGGGCCCCTGGAGCTATGGTTCGGGTGCTCAGGGGTTGGGCCCCTGGAGCTCGTGTTGGGGCCCCCAGGGGTTGGTCCCCTGGAGCTGGTGTTGGGGACCCCAGGGGTTGGGCCCCTGGAGCTATGGTTCAGGCGCTCAGGTGTTGGGCCCCTGAGGCTGGTGTTGGGGGCCCCAGGGATTTTGGACCCTGGAGCCATGGTTCTTTCCCCCATGGGTTGGACCCCTGGAGCTGGTGTTATGTCCCCCAGGGGTTACGCCGCTGGAGCTGGTGTTGGGGCCCACAGGCGTTGGGCCCCTGGATCTAGGGTTCGGACGCTCAGGGGTTGGGCCCCTGGAGCTGGTGTTGGGGGGCCCCAGGGGTTGGGCCCCTAAAGCTATGGTTCGGGCTACCAGGGTTTGGGCTCCTGGAGCTATGCATCGGGAGGTCAGTTGTTGGGCCCCTGGAGCTGGTGTTGGGGCCCCCAGGGGTTGGTCCCCTGGAGCTGGTGTTGCAGCCCCCAGCGGTTGGGCCCCTGGGAGCTATGGTTCGGGACGCAGGGGTTGGGCCCCTGGAGCTATGGTTCGGGCCCCCAGATGTTGGGCCCCTGGAGCTGGTGTTGGGACCGACAGGGGTTGGGCACCTGGAGCTATGGTTCTGGCGTTCAGGGGTTGGGCCCCTGGAGCTTGTGTTGGGCCCTCAGGGGTTGGGCCCCTGGAGCTGGTGTTTGGTCCCCCAGGGGTTGGGCCCCTGGAGCTATGGTTCGGGCGCTCAGGGGTTGGGCTCCTGGAGCTATGGTTCGGACGCTCAGGGGTTGGACCCCTGGAGCTGGTGTTGAGGCCCCAAGGGGTTGGGCACCTGGAGCTGGTGTTCGGGCCCCCAGGGGTTGGTCCCCTGGAGCTGGTGTTGGGGCCCCCAGGGGTTGGGCCCCTGGAGCTATAGTTCGGGCGCTCAGGGGTTGGGCCCCTGGAGCTATAGTTCGGGCGCTCAGGGGTTGGTCCCCTGCAGCTGGTGTTGGGGCCCCAGGGGTTGGGCCCCTGGAGATATGGTTCGGGCCCCCAGCGGTTGGGCCCCTGGAGCTGGTGTTGGGGCTCCCAGGGGTTGGGCCCCTGGAGCTGTGTATCGGTCTCTCAGGGGTTGGGCCACTCGAGCTATGGTTCGGGCACTCAGGGGTTGGGCCCCTGGAACTACGGTTCGGGCTCTGAGTGGTTGGGCCCCTGGAGCTGGTGTTGGGGCCCCCAGGGGTTGGGCCCCTGGAGCTGGTGTTGGTGCCCGCAGGGGTTTTCCCTCTGAGCTATGGTTCAGGCGCGCAGGGGTTGGGCCCCTGGACCTGGTGTAGGCGCCCCCAGGGGTTGGGCGCCTGGAGCTGGTGTTGGGGCCCCCAGTGGTGGGCCCCTGGAGCTGGTGATGGGGCCCCCAGGGTTTGGGCCCCTGGAGCTATGGTTCGGGCCCCCAGGGGTTGGGCCCCTGGAGCTATGGTTCGGGCCCCTCAGGGGTTGGGCCCCTGGAGCTATACATCGGGCGGTCAGTTGTTGGGCCCCTGGAGCTAGTGGTGGGGCCCCCAGGGGTTGTCCCCTGGAGCTGGTGTTGGGGCCCCCAGCGGTTGGGCCCCCTGGAGCTGTGGTTCGGGACGCAGGGGTTGGGCCCCTGGAGCTATGGTTCGGGCCCCCAGGTTTTGAGCCCCTGGAGCTGGTGTTGGGACCCCAAAGGGTTGGGCACCTGGAGGTATGGTTGGGGCGCTCAGGGGTTGGGCCCTGGACCTGGTGTTGGGGCCCCCAGGGGTTGGGCCCCTGGAGCTGATGTTGGGTCCCCCAGGGGTTGTGCCTCTGGAGCTATGGTTCGGGCGCTCAGTTGTTGGGCCCCTGGAGCTATGGTTCGGACGCTCAGGGGTTGGACCCCTGCAGCTGGTGTTGGGGCCCCAAGGGATTGGGCACCTGGAGCTGGTGTTGGTGCCCGCAGGGGTTTGGCCCCTGGAGCTGTGGCTCGGGCGTTCAGGGGTTGGGCCCCTGTAGCTATGGTTCGGGCGCTCAGGGGTTGGGCCTCTGGAGCTGGTGTTGGGGCTCTCAGGGGTTGTGCCCGTGGAGCTTTTGTTGGTGCCCCCAGTGGTTGGGCCCCTGGAGCTGGTGTTGGGGCCAGCAGGGGTTGGCCTCCTGGAGCTATGGCTCGGGCGTTCAGGGGTTATGCCCTGGAGCTATGGTTTCGGGCGCTCAGGGGTTGGGCCCCTGGAGCTGGGGTTGGGGCCCAAAGAGGTTGGGCCTCTGTAGCTATGGTTCGTGCGCTTAGGGTTTGGGCCCCTGGCGCTGGTGTTGGGGCCCCCAGGGGTTTGGCCCCTGGAGCTATGGTTCGGGCCCCCAGGGTTTGGGCCCCTGGAACTGGTGTTGGGGCCCGCAGGGTTTGGGACCCTGGAGCTATGGTTCCGGCTCTAAGGGGTTGTTCCCCTGGAGCTGGTGTTGGGGACACCAGGGGTTGGGCCCCTGGAGCTGGATTTGGGTCCTCCAGGGGTTGGGCCCCTGGAGCTATGGTTCGGCGCTCAGGGGTTCGGCCCCTGGAACGGGTGTTTGGGCCCCCAGGAGTTGGGCCCCTGGAGCTATTGTTAGGGCGCTCAGGGGTTGGGCCCCTGGAGCTATGGTTCGGGCGCTCAGGGGTTGGGCCCCTGGAGCTGGTGTTGGGGCCCCCAGGAGTTGGGCCCCTGGAGATATTGTTAGGGCGCTCAGGGGTTGGGCCCCTGAAGCTGGTGTTGGGGCCCCCAGTGGTTGGAACCCTTGAGCTGGTGAAGGGGCCCCCAGGGTTTGTACCCTGGAGCTGGTGTTGGGGCCCCCAGGGGTTGGGCCCCTTGAGCTATGGTTACTCCGCTCAGGGGTTGGGCCTCTGGAGCTGGAGTTGGGGCCCCCAGGGGTTGGGCCCCTGGAGCTATAGTTCGGGCGCTCAGGGGTTGGGTCCCTGGAGCTGGTGCAGGGGCACGAAAGGGTTGGGCCCCTGGAGCTATGGTTCGGGTTCTCAGGGGTTGGGCCCCTGGATCTGGTGTTGGGGCCCCCAGGGTTTGGGTCCCTGAAGCTATGGTTCGGGCGCACAGGGGTTGGGCCAATGGAGATATGGTTCGGGCGCTCAGGGGTTAGGCCTCTGGAGCTGGTGTTGGGGCCCCCAGGGGTTGGGCAACTAGAGCTATGGTTCGGGAGCTCAGGGGCTGTGTCCCTGGAGCTGGTGTTTGGGGACCCAGGGATTGGGACCCTGGAGCCATGGTTCTTTCCCCCATGGGTTGGGCCCCTGGAGCTGGTATTGGGGCCCCCAGGGGTAGGGCCCCTGGAACTGGTGTCGGGGCCCTCAGGGTTTGGGTCCCTGAAGCTATTGTTCGGGCGCACAGGGGTTGGGCCCCTAGAGCTGGTGTTTCGGCCCCCAGGGGTTGGGCAACTGGAGCTATGGTTAGGGCCCCCAGGGGTTGTGCCCCTTGAGCTGCTGTTTCCTCCCCCAGGGGCTGGGCCCCTGGAGCTGGTGTTGGAACCCCCAGGGGTTAGGCCCCTGGAGCTATAGTTCGGGCGCTCAGGGGTTGGGCCCCTGGAGCTGGTGTTGGGGCCCCCAGGGCTTGGGCCCCTGGAGCTATGGGTCGGGCCCCCAGGGGTTGGGTCCCTGGAGCTGGTTCGATACCCCAGGGGTTGGGTCCCTGGAGCAGGTATTAGAGCCCCCATGGTTTGGGCCCCTGGAGCTGGTGTTGGGGCTCGAAGGGGTTGGGCCCCTGGAGCTATGGTTCCGGCGCTTAGGGGTTGGGCCCCTGGAGCTATTTTTCGGGCGCTCAGGGGTTGGGCCCCTGGAGCTATGGTTCGGGCGTTCAGGAGTTGGGCTCCTGGAGCTGGTGTTGGGGCCCCCAGTGGTTGGGCCCGTGGAGCTGGTGGAGGGGCCCCCAGGGGTTGTACCCTGGAGCTGGTATTGGGGCCCCCAGTTGTTGGGCCCCTTGAGCTATGGTTCGGCCCCTCAGGGGTTGGGCCCCTGGAGCTGGTGTTGGGGCCCCCAGGGGTTGGGCCCCTGGAGCTATGGTTCGGGCGCTCAGGGGTTGGGCCACTGGAGCTGCTGTTGGGGCCCCCAGGGGTTGGGCCCCTGGAACTATGGTTCGGGCGCTAAGGGGTTGGGCCCCTGGAGCTGGTTTTGGGGCCCCAAGGGATTCGGCCCCTGGAGCTATGGTTCTTGTTCTCAGGGGTTGGGCCCCTGGATCAGGTGTTGGGGCCTCCAGGGGTTAGACCCTTGGAGTCATGGTTCTCGCCCCCAGGGGATGGGCCCCTGGAGCTGGTGTTGGGGCCCCCAGGGGTTGGGCCCCTGGAACTGTAGTTCGGGCCCCCAGCGGTTCGGCCCCTGGAGCTGGTGTTGAGGCCCCCAGGGGTTGGGACCCTGGAGCTATGTTTCAGGCGCTCTGGCGTTGGTCCCCTGGAGCTATGGTTCAGGCGCTCATTGGTTGGGCCCCTGGAGCTATGGTTCGGGCGCTCAGGGGTTGGGCCCCTGGAGCTGGTGTTGGGGCCCCCAGTGGTTGGGCCCCTGGAGCTGGTGAAGGGGCCCCCAGGTTTTGTACCCTGGAGCTGGTGTTGGGGCCCCCAGGGGTTGGGCCCCTTGAGCTATGGTTACTCCGCTCAGGGGTTGGGCCTCTGGAGCTGGAGTTGGGGCCCCCAGGGGTTGGGCCCCTGGAGCTATGGTTCGGGCGCTCAGGGGTTGGGTCCCTGGAGCTGGTGTAGGGGCCCGAAGGGGTTGGGCCCCTGGAGCTATGATTCGGGTGCTCAGGGGTTGGGCCCCTGGATCTGGTGTTGGGGCCCCAGGGGTTGGGTCCCTGAAGCTATGGTTCGGGCGCACAGGGGTTGGGCCCCTGGAGCTATGGTTCGGGCGCTCAGGGGTTGGGCCTCTGGAGCTGGTGTTGGGGCCCCCAGGGTTTGGGCAACTAAAGCTATGGTTCGGCGCTCAGGGGCTGTGTCCCTGGAGCTGGTGTTGGGGGACCCAGGGATTGGGACCCTGGAGCCATGGTTCTTTCCCCCATGGGTTGGGCCCCTGGAGCTGGTATTGGGGCCCCCAGGCTTAGGGCCCCTGGAACTGGTGTCGGGGCCCTCAGGGTTTGGTTCCCTGAAGCTATTGTTCGGGCGCACAGGGGTTGGGCCCCTGGAGCTGGTGTTTCGGCCCCCAGGGGTTGGGCAACTGGAGCTCTGGTTCGGGCCCCAAGGGGTTGTGCCCCTTGAGCTGCTGTTTCCTCCCCCAGGGGCTGGGCCCCTGGAGCTGGTGTTGGAACCCCCAGGGGTTAGACCCCTGGTGCTATGGTTCGGGCGCTCAGGGGTTGGGCCCCTGGAGCTGGTGTTGGGGCCCCCAGGGCTTGGGCCCCTGGAGCTATGGGTCGGGCCCCCAGGGGTTGGGTCCCTGGAGCTGGTTCGATACCCCAGGGGTTGGGTCCCTGGAGCAGGTATTAGGGCCCCCATGGCTTGGGCCCCTGGAGCTGGTGTTGGGGCCCGAAGGGGTTGGGCCCCTGGAGCTATGGTTCCGGCGCTTAGGGGTTGGGCCCCTGGAGCTATTTTTCGGGCGCTCAGGGGTTGGGCCCCTGGAGCTATGGTTCGGGCGTTCAGGAGTTGGGCTCCTGGAGCTGGTGTTGGGGCCCCCAGTGGTTGGGCCCGTGGAGCTGGTGTAGGGGCCCCCAGGGGTTGTACCCTGGAGCTGGTGTTGGGGACCCCAGTTGTTGGGCCCCTTCAGCTATGGTTCGGCCGCTCAGGGGTTGGGCCCCTGGAGCTGGTGTTGGGGCCCCCAGGGGTTGGGCCCCTGGAGCTATGGTTCGGGGCGCTCAGGGGTTGGGCCCCTGGAGCTGCTGTTGGGGCCCCCAGGGGTTGGGCCCATGGAACTATGGTTCGGGCGCTCAGGGGTTGGGCCCCTGGAGCTGGTTTTGGGGCCCCAAGGGATTGGGGGCCTGGAGCTATGGTTCTTGTGCTCAGGGGTTGGGTCCCTGGATCAGGTGTTGGGGCCTCCAGGGGTTAGACCCTTGGAGTCATAGTTCTCGCCCGCAGGGGATGGGCCCCTGGAGCTGGTGTTGAGGCCCCCAGGGGTTGGGCCCCTGGAGCTATGGTTCGGGTGCTCAGGGGTTGGGCCCCTGGAGCTGGGGTTGGGGCCCCCAGGGGTTAGTCCTCTGGAGCTGGTGTTGGGGCCCCAGGGGTTGGGCAACTAGAGCTATGGTTCAGGCGCTCAGGGGCTGGGCCCCTGGAGCTGGTGTTGGGGACCCCAGGGATTGGGACCCTGGAGCCATGTTTCTTTCCCCCCAGGGTTTTGTCCCTGGAGCTGGTGTTGGGGCCACCAGGGGTTAGGCCCCTGAAACTAGTGTTGGGGCCCTCAGGGGTTGGGTCCCTGAAGCTATGGTTCGGGCGCACAGGGGTTGGGCCCCTGGAGCTGGTGTTGGGGCCCCCAGGAGTTGGGCAACTAGAGCTATGGTTCGGGCCCCCAGGGGTTGTGCCCCTTGAGATGGTGTTTTGTCCCCAGGGGCTGGTCCCCTGGAGCTGGTGTTGGGGCCCTCAGGGGTTAGGCCCCTGGAGCTATGGTTCGGGCGCTCAGGGTTTGGGCCCCTGTAGCTGGTGTTCGAGCCCCCAGGGGTTGGGCCACTGGAGCTGATGTTGGGGCCTGCAGGGGTTTTGCCCCTGGAGCAATTGTTCGGGCGCTCAGGGGTTGGGCCCCTGGACCTGGTTAAGGCGCCCCCAGGGGTTGGGCGCCTGGAGCTGGTGTTTGGGCCCCAAGTGGTTGGGCATCTGGAGCTGGTGTTGGTGCCACCAGGGTTTGGGCCCATGGAGCTATGGTTCGGGCGTTCAGGGGTTGGGCCCCTATAGCTATGGTTCGGGCGCTCAGGGGTTGGGCCACTGGAGCTGGTGTTAGGTCCCTCAGGGTTTGGGCCCCTGGAGCTATGGTTCTTTCCCCCAGGGGTTGGGTCCCTGGAGCTGGTGTTGGGGCCTCCAGGAGTTGGGCCGCTGGAGCTATGGTTCTGGCGCTCAGGGATTAGGCCCCTGGAACTGGTGTTGGGGCCCCCAGGGGTTGGGTCCATAGAGCTATGGTTCGGGCGCTCAGGGGTTGGGCCCCTGGAGCTGGTGTTGGGGCCCCCAGGGTTTGTTCCCCTGGAGCTAGTGTTGGGGCCCCCAGGAGTTGGGCCGCTGGAGCTATGGTTCTGGCGCTCAGGGATTAGGCCCCTGGAACTGGTGTTGGGGCCCCCAGGGGTTGGGTCCATAGAGCTATGGTTCGGGCGCTCAGGGGTTGGGCCCCTGGAGCTGGTGTTGGGGCCCCAGGGGTTGAGCCCCTGGAGCTATGGTTCGGGCCCCCAGAGGTTCGGCCCCTGGAGCTGGTGTTGGGGCCCCCAAGAGTTGGGACCCTGGAGCTATGTTTCGGGTGCTCAGGGGTTGAGCCCCTGGAGCTGGTGTTGGGGCCCCCAAGGGTTGGGCAGCTGGAGCTATGGTTCGGGCGCTCAGGGTTTGGGCCCCTGGAGCTATGGTTCGGGCGCTCAGGGGTTGGTCCCCTGGAGCTGGTGTTGGGGCCCCCAGGGGTTGGGCCCCTGGAGCTATTGTTCTGGCGCTCAGGGGTTTTGCCCCTGGAGCTGGTGTTGGGGCCCCAGAGGTTGGGCCCCTGGAGCTATGGTTCGGGCCCCCAGTGGTTAGGCCCCTGGAACTGGTGTTGGGGCCCCCAGGGGTATGGCCTCTGGACCAATGTTTCGGGCGCTCAGGGGTTGGGCCCCTGGAGCTATGGTTCGGGCGCTCAGGGGTTGGGCCCCTGGACCTGGTGTAGGCGCCCCCAGGGGTTGGGCATCTGGAGCTGGTGTTTGTGCCCCAAGTGGTTGGGCCCCTGGAGCTGGTGTTGGTGCCACCAGGGGTTGGACCCATGGAGCTATGGTTTGGGCGTTCAGGGGT
Organism: Gopherus flavomarginatus; assembly: GCF_025201925.1. Classification (NCBI taxonomy): domain Eukaryota; kingdom Metazoa; phylum Chordata; order Testudines; family Testudinidae; genus Gopherus; species Gopherus flavomarginatus. The sequence continues at coordinate 43,226 of NW_026114734.1, read as the reverse complement.
TGGGCCCCTATAGCTATGGTTCGGGCGCTGAGGGGTTGGGCCCCTGGAGCTGGTGTTGTGGCCCAAAGGGGTTTGGCCCCTGGAGCTGGTATTGGGGCCCCCAGGGATTGGGCCCCTGGAGCTGGTTTTCGGGCCCTCAGGGGCTGGGCCCCTGGAGCTAAGGTTCGAGCGCTCAGAGGTTGGGCCCCTGGAGCTGGTGTTAGGGCCCCCAGGGGTTGGGCCCCTGGAGCTATGGTTCGCACCCCCAGTGGTTGGGCCCCTAGGGCTGGTGTTGGGGCCCCCAGGGGTGGGGCCCCTTGAGCTGGTGGTGGGGCCCCCAGGGTTTGGGCCCCTGGAGCTATTTTTCTGGCGATAAGGATTTGGGCCTCTGGAGCTGGTGTTGGGTCCCCTAGGGGTTGGGCCCCTGGAGCTATGGTTCAGGCCCCCAAGGGTTGGGCCCCTGGAGGTATGGTTCGGGCGCTCAGGGGTTGTGCCCCTGGAGCTGGTGTTGGGGTCCCCAGGGATTGGGCCCCTGGAGCTGGTGTTGGGGCCCCCAGGGGTTGGGCCCCTGGAGCTCGATTTGGGTCCCCCAGGGGTAGGGCCCCTGGAGCTATGGTTCGGGCGCTCAGGGGTTGTACCCTTGGAGCTGGTGTTGGGGCCCCGGCGATTGGGCGCCTGGAGCTATGGTTCGGGCGCTCAGGGGTTGGGCCCCTGGAGCTGGTGTTTTGGCCCCAGGGGTTGGGTCCCTGGAGCTATGTTTCGGGCCCCCAGGGTTTGGATCCCTGGAGCTATGGTTCGGGCGCTCAGGGGTTCGGCCCCTGGAGCTGGTGTTGGGGCCCCCAGGGGTTGGGACCCAAGAGCTCGTATTGGGGTCCCCATTGGTTGGGCCCATGGAGCTATGGTTCGGGACCCCAGGGGTTGCTCCCCTGGAGCTATGGTTCGGGCGCTCAGGTTTTCAGCCCCTGGAGCTGGTGTTCGGGCCCCCAGGGGTTGGGCCACTGGAGCTGATGTTCGGGCCCCTAGGAGTTGGGCCCCTGGAGCTGGTGTTCGGGCCCCCAGGGGTTTGGCCCCTGGAGGTATGGTTCGGGATCCAGGGGTTGGGCCCCTGGAGCTGGTGTTATGGCCACCAGGGGTTCTCCCCCTTGAGCTGGTGTTGGGGCCCTCAGGGATTGGGCCCCTGGAGCTATGGTTCGAGCCCCCATGGGTTGGGCCCCTGGAGCTATGGTTCGGGCACTCAGGGGTTGGGCCAATGGAGCTGGTGTTGGGACCCCCAGGGGTTGGGACCCTGGAGCTCGTGTTGGGGCCCCCTGGGTTTGGGTCCTGGAGCTATGGATCGGGCCCCCAGGGGTTGGGCCCCTGGAGCTATGGTTAGGGCTCTCAGGGGTTGGTTCCCCTGTAGCAGGTGTTGGAGTCACCAGGGGTTGGAGGTCTGGAGCTGTGGTTAGGGCCCCCAGGGGTTGGGCCCCTGGAGCTGGTGTTGAGGCCCCCAGGGGTTGGGCCTCTGGAGCTATGGTTCGTTCCCCCAGGGGTTGGGCCCCTGGAGCTCTGGTTCTGGTGCTCAGGGGTTGGGCCCCTGGAGCTGGTGTTGGGGCCCGCAGGGGTTGGGCCCCTGGAGCTGGTGTTGAGGAACCCAAGGGTTGGGCCCCTGGAGCTATTTTTCGGGCCTCCAGGGTTTGGGCCCCTAGAGCTGGTGTTGGGGCCCCCAGCGGTTAGGCCTCTGGAGCTGGTGATTGGGCCCCCAGGGGTTCGGTCCCTGGAGCTATGCTTCAGGCCCCCAAGGGTTGGGCCCCTGGAGCTGTTGTTGGGGACACAAGGGGTTGAGGCCTTTCAGCTGGTGTTGGGGCCCCCAGCGGTTGGGCCCGTGGAGCTATGGTTCGGGCCCCCAGGGGTTGGGCCCCTGGGGCTATGGTTCCGGCGCTGAGGGGTTGGGTCCCTTTAGCTGGTGTTGGGGCTCCCAGGGGTTGGGCCCCCTGGAGCTGGTGTTGCGGCCCCCAGGGGTTCGGCCCCTGGAGCTATGGTTCGGGCCCCCAGGGGTTGGGCCCCTGGAGCTATGGTTCGGGAGCTCAGGGGTTGGGCCCCTGGAGCTGGTGTTGGGGCGCCCAGGGGTTGGGCCCCTGGAGCTGGTGTAGGTTTCCCCAGGGGTTGGGCCCCTGGAGCTCTGGTTCGGCCCCCGTGGGTTTGGCCCCTGGAGCTATGGTTCGGGAGCTCAGGGGTTGGGCCCCTGGAGCTATGGTTCGGGAGCTCAGGGGTTGGGCCCCTGGAGCTTGTGTTGGGGCCCCCAGGAGTTGTTCCCCTGGAGCTGGTGTTGAGGCACCCAGGGGTTGGGCCACTGGAGCTATGGTTCGGGCGCTCAGTGGTTGCACCCCTGGAGCTAGTGTTCGGGTCCCCAGGGATTGGTCCCCTGAAGCTTTTGTTGGGGCCCCCAGGGGTTGGGCCCCTGGAGCTGGTGTTGGGGCCCCCAGGGGTTGGGCCCCTGGAGCTATGGTTCGGGCCCCCAGGGGTTGGGCCCCTGGAGCTATGGATCGGGCTCTCAGGGGTTGAGCCCCTATAGCTGGTATTGGGGCCCCCAGGGGTTGGGCCCCTGGAGCTATGGTTCGGGCGCTCAGGGGTTGTGCCCCTGGAGCTGGTGTTGGGGCCCCCAGGGGTTGGGCCCCTGGAGCTTTGGTTCGGGCCCCCAAGGCATTGGGTCCCTGGAGCTGGTATTCGGGACCCCAGGGTTTGGGCCCCTGGAGCTGGTGTTGGGGCCTGCAGGGGTTCGGCCCCTGGAGCTCTGGTTCCGGCGCTCAGGGGTTGGGCCCCTGGAGCTATGGTTCGGGCGCTCAGGGGTCGGGCCCCTGGAGCTGGTGTTGGGGTCCTTAGTGTTTGGGCCCCTGGAGCTGGTTTTGGGGCATCCAGGGGTTGGGCCCCTGGAGCTATGGTTCAGGCGCTCCGGGGTTGGGCCCCTGGAGCCGGTGTTGGGGCCCCAAGGGGTTGTGCCCCTGGAGCTGTGGTTCGGGATCTCTCGGGTTGGTTCCCTTGATCTAGTGTTGGGCTCCCCTGGGGGTGAGCCCCTGGAACTATGGTTCTCGCCCACAGGGGTTGGGCCCCTGGAGCTGGTGTTGGGGCCCCCATAGGTTGGGCCTCTAGAGCAGGTGTTGGGGCCCCCAGGGGTTGGGCCCCTGAAGCTATGGTTCGGGCGCTCAGGGGTTGGGACCTTTGAGCTATGGCTCGGGGCCCCAGGGGTTGTTCCCCTGGACTGGTGTTGAGGCCCCCTGGGGTTGGGCCCCAGGAGCTGGTGTTGGGGTCCCCAGGGGTTGGCCCATGGAGCTATGGTTCGGTCCCCCAGGGGTTGGGAACCTGGAGCTGGTGTTGGGGCCCCCAGGGGTTGGGCCCGTGGAGTTATGGTTCGGGCGCTCAGGGGTTGGGCCTCTGGAGCTATGTTTCGGGCGCTCAGGGGTTGGGCCCCTGGAGCTGGTGTTGGGGCCTCCAGGGATTGGGCCCCTGGAATTGGTGTTGGGGTCCCCAGGGGTTGGGTCCCTGGAGCTATGGTTCGGACGCTCAGGGGTTGGGCCCCTGGAGCTGGTGTTGGTGCCCCCTGGGGTTGGGCCCCTGGAGCTATGGTTCTTTCCCCCATGGATTGGGCCACTGCAGCTGGTGTTGGGGCCCCCAGGATTTGGTCCCCTTGAGATGGTGTTGGGGCTCCCAGGGGTTGGGCCCCTGGAGCTATGGTTCGGGCTCTCAGGGGTTGGGCCCCTGGAGCTCGTGTTGGGGCCCCCAGGGGTTGGGCCCCTGGAGCTGGTGTTGGGGCCCCCAGGGGTTGGGCCCCTGCAGCTGGTGTTGGGGCCCCCAGGGGTTGTGCCAATGCAGCTATGGTTCGGGCGCTCAGGGGTTGGGCCCCTGGAGCTATGGTTCGGGCGCTCAGGGGTTGGGCCCCTTTAGATGGTGTTGGGGCCCCCAGGGGTTGGCCTCTGGAGCTGGTTTTGGGGCCCCCAGGGTTTGGGCCCCTGGAGCTGCTGTTGGGTCCCCCAGGGGTTGGGCAACTGGAGCTATGGTTCAGGCACTCATGGGTTGGGCCCCTGGAGCTGGTGTTGGAGCCCTCGGGGGTTGGGCCCCTTTAGCTATGGTTTGGGCCCCCTGGGGTTGGGCCCCTGGAGCTCGTGTTGGGGCCCCCAGGGGTTGGGCCACTGAAGCTGCTGTTGGGCCCCCTGGGGTTGTCCCCTGGAGCTGGTGATGGGGCCCCCAGGGGTTGTGCCCCTGGAGCTGGTGTTGGGGCCTCCAGGGATTGGGCCCCTGGAATTGGTGTTGGGGTCCCCAGGGGTTGGGTCCCTGGAGCTATGGTTCTTTCCCCCATAGATTGGGCCACTGCAGCTGGTGTTGGTGCCCCCAAGATTTGGGCCCCTTTAGATGGTGTTGGGGCCCCCAGGGGTTGGGCCCCTGGAGCTGGTGTTGGGGCCCCCAGGGGTTGGGCACCTTGAGCTATGGTTCGGGCGCTCAGGGGTTGGGCCCCTGGAGCTCGTGTTGGGGCCCCCAGGGGTTGGGCCCCTGGAGCTGGTGTTGGGGCCCCAGGGGTTGGGCCCCTGCAGCTGGTGTTGGGGCCCCCAGGGGTTGGGCCAATGCAGCTATGGTTCGGGCGCTCAGGGGTTGGGCCCCTGGAGCTATGGTTCGGGCGCTCAGGGGTTGGGCCCCTGGAGATGGTGTTGGGGCCCCAGGGGTTGGCCCCTGGAGCTGGTTTTGGGGCCCCCAGGGGTTGGGCCCCTGGAGCTGCTGTTGGGTCCCCCAGGGGTTGGGCAACTGGAGCTATGGTTCTGGCGCTCATGGGTTGGGCCCCTGGAGCTGGTGTTGGAGCCCTCGGGGGTTGGGCCCCTTTAGCTATGGTTTGGGCCCCCAGGGGTTGGGCCCCTGGAGCTCGTGCTGGGGCCCCCAGGGGATTGGCCACTGAAGCTGGTGTTGGGCCCCCTGGGGTTGTCCCCTGGAGCTGGTGATGGGGCCCCCAGGGTTTGCGCCCCTGGAGCTCTGGTTCGCGCCCCCAGGGGTTTGGCCCCTGGAGCTGTGGTTCGGGCGCTCAGGGGTTGTGCCCCTGGAGCTGGTGTTGTGGCCCCCAGCGGTTTGGCTCCTGGAGCTATGGTTCGGGCCCCCAGGGGTTGGGTCCCTGGAGCTGGTATTGGGGCCCCCAGGGGTTGGACCCTTGGAGCTGGTGTTGGGGCCCGCAGGGGTTCGGCCCCTGGAGCTATGGTTCGGGCTCTCAGGGGTCGGACCCCTGGAGCTGGTGTTGGAGTCCCCAGGGGTTTGGCCCCTGGACCTGGTTTTGGGGCCCCCAGGGGTTGGGCCCCTGGAGCCATGGTTAGGGCGCTCAGGGGTTGGGCCCCTGGAGCCGGTGTTGGGGCCCCCAGGGGTTGGTCCCCTGGAGCCATGGTTCGGGCACTCAGGGGTTGGGCCCCTGGATCTGGTGTTTGGACCCCCGGGGTTGGGCCCCTGGAGCTATGGTTCTCGCCCCCAGGGGTTGGGCCCCTGTAGCTGGTGTTGGGGCCCCCAGGGGTTGGGCCCCTGGAGCTATGGTTTGGGCTCTCAAGGGTTGGGACCTTGGAGCCATGGTTCGGGGCCCCAGGGGTTGGGCCCCTGGAGCTGGTGTTGATGCCCCCAGGGGTTGGGCCCCTGGAGCTGGTGTTGGAACCCCCAGGGGTTGGCACCTGGAGCTATGGTTCGGGCCCCAGGGGTTGGGCCCCTGGAGCTGGTGTTGGGGCCCCCAGGGGTTGGTCCCCTGGAGCTTTGTTTCGGGCGCTCAGGGGTTGGGCCCCTGGAGCTGGTGTTGGGGCCCCCAGGGGTTGGGCCCCTGGAGCTATGGTTCGGGCCCCCAGTGGTTGAGCCCCTGGAGCTCGTGTTGGGGCCCCCAGGGTTTGGGCCCCTGGAGCTGGTGTTGGGGACCCCAGGGGTTGGGCCCCTGGAGCTATGGTTCGGGCGTTCAGGGGTTTGGGCTCTGGAGCTGGTGTTGGGGCCCCCAGGGTTTGGGCCCCTGGAGGTATGATTCGGGCGCTCAGGGGTTGGGCCACTGGAACTATGGTTCGGGCCCCCAGATGTTGGGCCCCTTGAGATATGGTTCGGGCGCTCAGGGGTTGGGCCCCTGGGGCTGGTGTTGGGGCCCCCAGGGTTTGGGCCCCTGGAGCTATGGTTCGAGCCCCCAGGGATTGGGTCCCTGGAGCTATGGTTCAGGCGCTCAGGGGTTGGGCCCCTGGAGCTGGTGTTGAGGCCCCCAGGGGTTGGGCTCCTGAAGCTATGGTTCGGGCGCTCAGGGGTTGGGCCCCTGGAGCTGGTGTTTGGGCCCCCAGGGGTTGGGCCCCTGAACCTGCGGTTAGGAACCCCAGGGGTTGGACCCTTGGAGATACGGTTAGGGCCCCCAGGGGTTGGGACCCTGTAGCTGGGGTTAGGGCCCCATGGGGTTTGGCCCCTGGAGCTGGGGTTAGGGGACCCAGGGGTTGGGCCCCTGGAGCTGGGCTTAGGGTCCCCAGGGGCTCGGCCCCTGGAGCTACGGTTAGGGCCCCCAGGGGTTGAGCCCCTGGAGCTGGGGTTAGGGCCCACAGGGCTTAGGCCCCTGGAGCTGGGGTAGGGGACCCAGGGGTTGGGCCCCTGGAACTGGGTTTAGGATCCCCCGGGGCGGGGTCCCTGGAGCTACGGTTAGGACCCCCAGAAGTTGGGACCCTGTAGCTGGGTTTAGAGCCCCCAGGGGTTGTGCCTCTGGAGCTGGGGTAGGGAACCTATGGGTAGGGCCCTGGAGCTGGGGTTAGAGCCCCCAGGAGTAGGGACCATGGAGCTAGGGTTAGGGCGCCAAGGGGTGGGGACCCTGGAGGTACTGTAAGTGGACCCAGGGGTTGGGCCCATGAAGCTGGGGTAAGGGGACCCAGGGGCTGGGGCCCTGGAGCTGGGGTTAGGGCCCACAGGGGTTGGGCCCCTGAAGCTGGGGTTAGGACCCCCAGGAGTTGGGCCCCTGGAGCTACGGTTAGGACCGCCAGGGTTTGAGCCCCTGGAGCTGTAGTTAGGGCCACCAGGGTTTGGGCCCCTGGAGCTGTGGTTAGGGCCCCCAAGGTTTGGCCCCAGGAAGCTGGGGTTAGGACTCCCAGGGGCTGGGCCCCTGGAGCTACGGTTAGGACCCCCAGGGGTTGGGCCCCTGGAGCTGGGGTTAGGGGACCCAGGGGTTGGACCCCTGGAGCTGGGTTTAGGGCCCCCAGGGGTTGGGCCCCTGGAGCTGGGGTTAGGCGACGCAGGGGTTGGGACCCTGGACCTGGGGTTAGGGCCTCCAGGGGTTGGGCCCCTCGAGCTGGGGTCAGGGGACCCAGGGGTGGGCCCCTGTCGCTTGTGTTAGGGTCCCCAGGGGTTGGACCCCTGAAGCAGGGATTAGGGCCCTCGGGTCTGGATCCTAGGAACTGTGGTTAGGGGACCCAGGAGTTGGGCCCCTGGAGCTGGGTTTAGGGCCCCCAGGGGTTTGGCCCCTGGAGCTGGGGTTTGGGCACCCTGGAGTTGGACCCTTTTAGCTGGGGTTAGGGCCCCCAGGGTTTAGGCCCCTGGAGCTGGGGTAAGGCCCCCAGGTTTTGGGCCCCTACAGCTGGGGTTAGAGCCGACAGGGGTTGGGAGCCTGGAGCTGGAGTGAGGGTATCCGGGGGTTAGACCCCTGGAGCTGGGGTTAGGTCCCCCAGGGGTTGGGCACCTGGAGCTGGGGTTACGGCTCCCAGGGGTTGGGCCCCTGGAGCTGGGGTTAGGGGACCCAGGGTTTGGCCTCCTTTGGCTGGGGTTAGGACCCCCAGGGGTTGGGCACTTGGAGCGACGGTTAGGGGACCCAGGGGTTGTTTCCATGGAACTGCGGTTAGGGCCCCCAGGGGGAGGCCCCCTGGATCTTGGGTTAGAGGACCCAGGCTTTGGCCCCTGGAGCTGGGATTAGGGCCCCCAGGGGTAGGCCCCTGGAACTAGTCTTAGGACCCCTGAGGTTGGACCCCTGGAGCTGGGGTTAGGGGACCTAAGGTTTAGGCCCCTGGAGCTGGGGTTAGGGCCCCCAGGGGTTAGGTCCCTGGGACTATGGTGAGGGGACACAGGGTTTGGGCCCTTGGAGCTGGGGTTAGGACCTCCAGGGGTTGGGCCCCTGGAGATACGGTTAGGGCGCCCAGGGGTTGGGCCCCTGGAGCTGGGGTTAGGGGACCCAAGGGTTGGGCCCCTGGAGCTGGGCATAGGGTCCCCAGGGGTTCGACACCTGGAGCTACGGTTAGGGCCCCCAGGGGTTGAGCCCCTTGAGTTGGGTTTAGGGCCCACAGGGTTTAAGCTCCTGGAACTGGGGAAAGGGACCCAGGGGTTGGGCACCTGGAGCTGGGGTTAGGGCCCCCAGGGGTTGGGCCCCTGGAGCTGGGGTTAGGCGACCAAGGGGTTGGAGCCCTGGAACAACGGTTAGGGGACCCAGAGTTTTGGCCCCTGGAGCTGGGGTTAGGGTCCCCAGGGTTTGGGCCCCTGGAGCTGGGGTTAGGGTCTCCAGGCGTTGGGCCCTGAAGCTATGGATATGGAATCCAGGCGTTGGGCCCCTGGACCTGGGGTTAGGGCCCCCAGGGGTTAGGCCCCTGGAGGTAGGGTAGGGGATCCAGAGGTTTGGCACCTGGAACTGGAGCTAGGGTCCCAAGGGGTTGGGTCCCTGGAGCTGGGGTTAGGGTCCCCAGGGGTTGGGCTCCTTGAGCTGGGGTTAGGGGACTGAGGGGTTGGGCCCCTGGAGTTGGGGTAAGGGCCGCCAGTGGTTGGGCCCCTGGAGCTGGTGTTGGGGCCCCCAGGGGTTGGGCCCCTGGAGCTGGGGTTAGGGCATCAATGGGTTGGGCCACTTTTGCTGGGGTTAGGACCCCCCAGGGTTTGGGTCCCTGGAGCTGCGGTAAGGGGACCCAGGGGTTCGGCCCCTGGAGCTGGGGTTAGGGCCCCCAGGGGTTGGTCCCCTGGAGCTGGGATTATTGGATGAAGGGGTTGGACCCCTGGAGATGAGGTTAGGGGACCCAGGGGTTGAGCCCGTGGAGTTAAGCTTAGGGTCTCCAGGGGTTGGGCCCTTGGAGTTGGGGTTAGGGCCCCCAGGGGTACGGCTCCTGGAGCTGGTGTTAAGACCTTATGGGTTGGGTCCCTGGAGCTTGGGTTAGGGGACCCAAGGTTCAGACCCCCGGAGTTGGGGTTAAGGCCCCCAGGGGTTGGGCCCCTGGAGCTACGGTTAGGGGACCCAGGGGTTGGGCCCCTGGAGCTGGGGTTAGAGCGCCCAGGGGTTGGGCCCCTGAAGCTGGGGTTAGGACCCTCAGGGGTTGGGCACCTGCAGCTATGGTTAGGGGACCTAGGGGTTGGACCCCTGGAGCTGCGGTAAGGGGACCCAGAAGTTGGGCCCCTGGAGCTGGGGTTAGGGCTCCCAGGGGTTGGGCCTCTGGAGCTGGGGTTAGGGGACCCAGGGGTTGGTCCCCTGGAGCTGAGGTTAGGTCCCCCAGGGGTTGGGCCCCTGGAGCTGGGGTTAGGGGACCCAGGGATTGGGCCCATGGACCTGGGGTGAGGGCCACCAGGTTTGGGGCCCCTGCAGCTGGGGTTAGGGCCACCAGGGGTTAGGCTCCTGGAGCTGGGTTAGGTCCCCAGGGGTTCGGCCCCTGGAGCTACGATTAAGGCCCCCAGGGGTTGGGCCCTTGGAGCTGGGGTTAGGGGAGCCAGGGGTTGGACCTTGGAGCTGGGTTTAGGGCCCCCAGGGGTTGGGCCTCTGGAGCTGGGGTTATTGGATGCAGGGGTTGGACCCCTGGAAATGAGGTTAGGGGACCCAGGGGTTGAGCCCCTGGAGCTGGGGTTAGGGACCCCAGAGCTTGAGCCCGTGGAGCTATGCTTAGGGTCTCCAGGGGTTGTGCCCTTGGAGCTGGGGTTAGGGCCCCCAGGGGTTAGACTCCTGGAGCTTGGGTAGGGGACCCAGGGATTGGGCACATGGAGCTGGGGTTAGGGGCCCCAGGAGTTGGGCCTCTGCAGCTAGGGTTAGGGCCCCCAGGGGTTGGGCCCCTGGCGCTACGGTTAGGGGACCCAGGGGTTGGGACCCTGGTACCAGGGATTAGGGGACCCAAGGTTTGAGCCCCTGGAGCTGGGGTTAGGGCCCGCAGCGGCTGGGACCCTGGAGATGCGGTTAGGGGACCCAGGGGTTGGGTCCCTGGAGCTGGGGTTAGGGCTCCCAGGGTTTGGGCCCCTGAAGCTGCGGTTAGGATCCCCAGGGGTTGGGCCCCTGGAGCTGGGGTTAGGATCCCCAGGTGTTGGGCCCCTGGACCTGGGGTTAGGGCCGCAGTGGCTGGGACCCTGGAGCTGCGGTTAGGGCCCCCAGGGGTTGGGCCCCTGGAGCTTGGGTTAGGGACGCAGGGGTTGTGCCCCTGAAGCTGGGGTTATGACCTCCAGGGATTGGGCCCCTGGAGCTGGGGTTAGGGGACCCAGGGGTTGGGCCCCTAGAGCTGGGGTTAGGGCCGCCAGGGGTTGGGCCCCTGGAGCTACGTTTAGGGCCCCCAGGGGTTGGGCCCCTGGAGCTGGGGTTAGGGCCCCCAGGGGTTAGGCCCCTGGAACTGGGGTAGGGGATCCAGAGGATTGGCACCTGGAGCTGGAGTTAGGGTCCCTAGGGGTTGGGCCCCTGGATCTGGGGTTAGGGGACCAAGGGGTTGGGCCCCTGGAGCAACTGTTAGGGGACCCAGAGTTTTGGCCCTTGGAGCTGGGGTTAGGGCCCCCAGGGGTTAGGGCCCTGGAGGTGGGGTTGGGGATCCAGAGATTTGGCACCTGGAATTGGAGTTAGGGTCCCCAGGGGTTGGGCCCCTGGTGCTGGGGTTTGGGTCCCCAGGGTTTGGGCTCCTTGAGCTGGGGTTAGGGGACCCAGTGGTTGGGCCCCTGGAGCTACGGTTAGGGCTCCCAGGGGTTGGGCCCCTAGATCTGGAATTAAGGACCCAGGGCTTGGGCCCCTGGAGCTGGGGTTAAGGCCCCCAGGGGTTGGGCCCCTGGAACTGGGGTTAGGGCCCCCAGGAGATGGACCCGTTGAGCTATGGTTAGGGGACCCAGGGGTTAGGCCCCTGGAGCTGGGGTTAGGTCCCCCAGGGGGTTTGGGCCCCTGGAGCTACGGTTAGGGGTCCAAGAGGTTGCGCCCCTGGAGCTGGGGTTAGGGGATCCAGGAGTTGGGCCCCTGGAGCTGGGGTTAGGGTCCCCAGGGGTTGGGCACCTGGAGCTGGGGCTATGCCCCCAGGAGTTGGGCCCCTGGAGCTGGGGTTAGAGGACGCAGGGGTTGGGCCCCTGGATCTTTCTTTAGGGGACCCAGGGGTTGGCCCCCTGCACCTGGGTTTAGGGCCCCCAGGGGCTGAGCCCCTAGATCTGGAGTTAGGGGACCCAGGGGTTGGGTCCCTGGAGCTGGGGTTAGGGCCCCCATGGGTTGGGCTCCTGATGCTGGGGTTAGGAAACCCAGGGGTTTTCCCCCTGGAGCTACGATTAGGGCCCCCAGGGGTTTTGCCCCTGGAGCTGAGGTTTCGGGGACCAAGGGGTTAGACCCCCTGGAGCTGGGGTTCGGACCCCCAGGGTTTGGGTCCCTGGAGCGACGTGTCGGGAACCCAGGGGTTGGCCTCCTGGATCTGGGGTTAGGGGACCCAGGGGTTCGGCCCCTGGAGCTGGGGTTAGGGCTCCAAGGAGTTGAGCCCCTGAAGCTGGAGTTGGAACCCCCAGGGTTTGGGCCCCTGGAACTGGGGTTAGGGGACCCAGAGGTTAGACCCCCTGGAGGTGGGGTAAGGGCCCCCAGGGGTTGAGCTCCTGTTGCTGGGGTTAGGGCCCCCAGGGTTTGGATCTCTGGAACTGCGGTTAGTTGACCCAGCGGTTGGGTCCCTGGAGCTGGGTTTAGGGCCCCCAGGGGTTCGGCCCCTGGAGGTGGTGTTAATACCCCAGGGGTTGGGCCCTGGAGCTGGGGTTAGGGGACCCAAGGGTAAGGCCGCTGGAGCTGGGGTTATGGCCCCCAGGGGTATTGCCCCTGAAGCTGGGGTCATTGGATGCAGGGGTTGGGCCCCTGGAGCTGGGGTTAGGGGACCCAGGATTTTGGCCCCTGGAGCTGGGGTTAGGGCCCCCAGAGCTTGAGCCCGTGGAGCTACGCTTAGGGTCCCCAGGGGTTGGGCCCTTGGAACTGCTGTTAGGGCCCCTAGGGGTTAGGCCCCTGCAGCTTGGATAGAGGACCCAGGGGTTGGGCACCTGTAGCTAAAGTTAGGGGACCCAGGGGTTGGGACCCTGGTACCGGGGATTAGGGGACCCAGGGTTTGGGCCACTGGAGCTGGGGTTAGGGCTCCCAGCGGCTGTGACCCTGGAGCTGCGGTTTGGGTACCCAGGGGTTGGGCCCCTCAGGGTGGGGTTAGGAACCCCAGGGGTTGGACCCCTGGAGCTACGGCTATGGCACCCAGGGATTGGGCCCCTGGAGCTGGGGTTATGGGTCCCAGGGGTTAGACCCCCTGAAGCTGCTGTTAGGGCCCCCAGGGGTTGGGCCCCTGGAGCTGGGCTTAGGGACGCAGGGGATGGGCCGCTGGAGCTGGGGTCAGGGCCTCCAGGGGTTGGGCCCCTGTAGCTGGGGTTAGGGGACCCAGGGGTTGGGCCCCTGGAGCTGGAGTTTGGGCCCCCAGGGGTTGGGCCCCTGGAGCTGGGGTAGAGGACCCAGAGGTTTGGCACCTGGAGCTGGTGTTAAGGTCCCCAGCGTTTTGGCCCCTGGAGCTGAGGTTAGGGTCCCCAGGGTTTTGGCCCCTGGAGCTGGGTTTAGGGACGCAGTGGTTGGGCCGCTGGAGCTTGGGTCAGGGCCTCCAGGGGTTGGGCTCTTGGAGCTGGGGTTAGGGGACCCAGGGGTTGTGCTCCCGGAGCTGGGGTTAGGGACCCCAGCGGTTGGGACCCTGGAGCTGCGGTTAGGGGATTCAGGGGTTGGGCCCCTGAAGCTGGGGTTAGGGCCCCCAGGGTTTGGGCCCCTGGAACTGGGGTTAGGGGACCCAGGGGTTGGGCTCCTGGAGCTGGGGTTAGAGGACTCAGGGGTTAGGCCCCTGGAGTTGGGGTAAGGGCCGCCAGGGTTTGGGCTCCTGAATCTGGGGTGATGGGACCCAGGGGTTGGGCCCCTGGAGCTACGGTTAGGGTTCCCAGAAGGTGGGACCCTGGATCTGGGTTTAGGGCCCCGATGGGTTGGGCCTCTGGAACTGGGGTTAAGGACCCAAGGGGTTGGGCCCCTGGAACTGGGGTTAGGGCCCCCAGGGTTTGGACCCCTGGAGCTATGGTGAGGGGACCCAGAGGTTGGGCCCCTGGAGCTGGGGTTAGGGGACCCAGGAGTTTGGTCCCTGGAGCTAGGGTTAGGACCCCCAGGGGCTGGGCCCCTGGAGCTGGGGTTAGGGACGCAGGGGTTGGACCCCTGGATCTTTGGTTAGGGGACCCATTGGTTGGCCCCCTGGAACTGGGGTTAGGGTCCCCAGGGGTTGAGACCCTGAGCTTGGGTTAGGACCCCCAGGGGTTGGGCCCCTGGAGCTACGGTTAGGGCCCCCAGGGGTTGGGCCTCTTGAGCTGGAGTTAGGGGACCCAGGGGTTGGACCCCTGGATCTGGGGTTAGGGCCCCCAGGGGTTGGGCCCCTGGACCTGGGGTTAGTGGATGCAGGGGTTGGGCCCCTGCAGCTGGGGTTCGGTCCCCCAGGGGTTGTTGTTGATCTTATATATTAAGAATTGCATGATTAAAGAAGTGCCCACTCTCAACCGCAGTAAGTCTAAAAATTGAAGAGGGGTTTAGCATTCCTTTCTCCACCCTGGTTAACCGGAAAGGGTGGCAGGTGAATATACCCCAGCTGTAGCAAAACTGGACAATAAAAAAGTTGGAAAAAAGGAAAAAAATGTGTACTTGATAACTAAAATTAAGCATTTAAAAGCATAAATAATAAACCAGGAGGCTATTCAAACCTACGCCTACGGACCCACAGGCAGCTGCTATGAATCATTCCCCTTCGAACCCCATGGCACCACAATAAAGGTAAAAAACATTTTAAAATCTCTATTGGGGTGTCGTCGAAGAACTGTCCTTGGGGCCTTCTGTCTCTGTTGGGCTCACGCCATCTGAACTTATTGACTGTGCAGCAAGATCAAATGCAAAGTTGATTTTGCTGCACCCAAACTAAAAGCAAAAACTCAATTTTTCTCCAACATTTATCTGTTGCTTGCCTGCTTGTCTGGGCCCGATCCTGCTTTTTTTTTTTCAATGAACCGTTTGTGAGTGATATTGTGGTCATTTCACAATTTTGAAAGAAATGTTCAAGGAAACGGACCAGGAAGGGTAGGAGCTAGTTGAGGAGCCCACCCTCCTTGCTGAATTGGTAGTAGAACACTAAAGAATCAGTTTTTGAGGCAGACAACAAAGGGGAACAGAACAAGGGGCTTTTTGTCCTTTTTACAATGAGATGGGAGTATGAAGGGGGTTGGATCGATCCGGGGTTTGGAGAACGGGGTAAAGGGGAGTGCTCAGTCTGGTGGTGGGAAAGGAGGCTTTTAATAAAGCTTTTAACTTATTATTTGACTATTTGAGAGAGGCAAGTTTTGAGTTTGTCCACCTATGATTTGCCTCTTGCCACCACTGCATGAAACAATTAACCTCTCCTTTAGCCAATTTAATTTTAGGTTGGCCGAATTTGTCCTTTAAGACGTCCACTCAGTCTTTTTTCCAAGATTTTAATAGTGGCCACTGAGTTTTGGGATCCCCCTGAGTTAGCCTAGACCATTTTTCCAGAAATTTACTGGAGTCTGGAGCCTTTTTACAGGAGTCCAGACCCATCCTAAATACATAATACATAAAATGAGCCGGCGTTCATTTAGGGAACTGTCCCGACTTAGACATCTGGTTACCAATACAGGAGGACTTCACACACCAATCACACAAGAAGGAAATTCGGGTTCCTCAGAGCGATGCCCAGTGCAAACACACAAAAGGAGCCCACAGGCTACTGCCTCAATCGCCCTTGCTTTTACACCAGGGGTTATACCCAAAGTGCGATGCAGCTGCGATTGTGCAGATTCCACTCACTCAGACCGCGGGGACAGGAACCCCTTGGTCGGTCTATCCCCGGACGGAGACAGCACCCAGACTCAAATACTCCAGAAGAGGACGGATAGACAAGAGACAGGACAGTCCTCAGTCCGGACAAAAAACAGAAATAATTACCTGACCAGATTCCTGATGTCAGATCCCGGGATCCCTACCAGAACAGAGTGGGAACCAATAAGTTCGATGGTGTAGACCTCACTGTGGCTGTGCGCCTTTCCGCTCTAGTGGAGGACCGCTCGGGCCAAATGCCCAGGTGCTGGCTGCCACGGTCATCCTACAAAAACTGTCAGGAATCACACAGCCCCAGTGAAGACGGTTGCCATCTTGGTGGAACCTCCAAATTGTCAAAGTTAGAATCAGGACTCACAATTTGTCAGACCACTCTGTTTTATTAGCGCAGTGCTCCGCCAATAACACCCAGATAATGTGAGTGGCCATGCAAGACCCAAACAGTCTTATTTATACAGATAAAAGAGCGGGAATTAGACAAAGGGACAAAGAAAGCAAAACAGTAAAATTCACCTGGGGCACAGCATGCATATCCTACTTCCTTACTAACTCTTATCGATCTAAGGCTAATACTTCACCAATTGCCCTTAAACGGTGCAATTGTTCTATGTTAATGTCTGTATTCCTGACACCTGGATTGCAGCATTCCAACAGTTTTGCTTAAAGGTACAGACAGCATTTCTTTAATCCTTTCTATTTTCACAATGTAATTCATTCTACTTTCACACAATCAAATGAGGGAGTCCCATCTTCTGTGTGATCTGCAACTGTCTGGGCCAGAGTGGGGTGGAGCTAAGGAGAGAGCAGGATCCCACGAAGAGTCAGGGAGCAGAGCTGCACAGGTGTAGTGCCAGAAAGTGCTACATGTAGGAATTTGCAACCTGTAGCAGTTACTGATACCTGAGGGACGTTTTGGAGCATGAGCTTTCGTGGGTAAATGCATCTGACGAAGTGGGTATTCACCCACGAAAGCTCATGCTCCAAAACGTCTGTTAGTCTATAAGGTGCCACAGGACTTTTTGCTGCTATTACAGATCCAGACTAACACGGCTACCTCTCTCATACTTGATACCTGAGGTTGTTTTTATTTGCTGACCTGTCCTAATTTGCTAAAACTTGACAGTGGTTTCTCTAGCAAAGACCAGTCCCTGTCCCCTTGGTCCAGACATTTGCATTCACATCAGGCTTCAAATTGAGAATCATTTCCAATTCCTGCTCTGTGGGAGGGGAGACTTTTAAACGTGCTCTCTGTGCAACTGCACATGGCTAAGCAAAGAGAACAAACCCCAAATCCCGCCCCCCAGAGCTTTGGGAGCCAGGTTTGCTGTGGGAAATCTTCAAGCCTGGGCATTGTGATGATTGACCAGTTCATCGTGATCATTTATTCTGTAGTATTGAAGCCTTATTATACTCATGGCTGAGTGGTTAAGGTGTTAGAATTAATAAATCCAATAGTATTCCCCTCTGTAGGTTTGAATCCTGCTCACAACCTCTCACCCAAGCAATGCCTTTATACAAACTGATGCTCTCAATTCTCTCCCCACCCCAAGTAAATCCTGTTCTGCGCCTTTCATAGAGATACCTGTGGCACCACCTCACACTGTGTTCCTGAGGGGTCAGGCAAACTCTCAGCAGCTGAAGTCTCTGCCACTCACCTGGTGCCCTATAGATCAGCCACAGTCCTGGTTCTGCTCCTCTTTTTAGAGCATGAAAGGAGCCGAGTCAGTGAATGCAGGGGTGCTACTGGGCTGCAGAACCAACAGGGGGGAAAAAAAGGTGCTCAGCACCCACTGGCAGCCAGCTCTGCCCCTGCTTTGGGCCTTGTGGACAAGCTCCTGCTCTTCCCCTTCAGCACCTCCCCCTGCCAATGGTCAGTTGTTCAGTGGGGTGCAGGAAGAGGAGGGAGAGGAATGGAGAAGGAAGATGCAGGGCAGGAAGGGGTTGTATTTGGGGGAAGGGGTGGAGTGGGGAAGGGCAGAAAGGAGGGGATTTGTCCCAGGTCCTGCACCCCTCTAGGGCCAGCCCTGAAGGGAAGCACTGACTATTATATTGGCAATAAAACTGACCAGCATTGCGAGGGAGACTGAAGATCAGCTCTCATCAGGTCTCTTCTCTCCCCCAAGGTGAGCCAGACATTGCTCTCTCCTGGCTCTCACTCTAGCAGCAGGATGCCAAGGAGCCATTTCCCCACAGGAAGTGCATTGAGTGCCCCTGTGGTGCTGGGGGGGCTGGTGCTGCTGCCGCCTGTGGGGCTGGCAGGGGGGTTGATGTCTGCACAGACTGTCAGCTGCCAGGCCGGAGGGGGCACTTGAGACCTTACCAGACTGGCTCAGTGAAGACGGGGGGTTGACAGACCAATACAGACTTTCTCCAGAGCCCAGAGCAGCATTCACCCACTCAGCCAGGCAATGAGCATTTATCACAGCGTGGAGCCAAGGGGGAGGTGTCAGCTGCTGTTCCTGCTCCTCGAGGAAAGGCCCTATCAGCCAACAGACGCTTCTTACTCACCACAGCCAAGGTTGTCTGGTTCCTCTCGTGGGAGAAGTATGGAGCAGCCATTTGTTTTCCTGTTTGTGCTCCTCTGTGATGTGAAAATCGGGGAGGGGAGGTAGAAGCCCCACTTCCCTTCCTAAATGATGTCCAGTGGGAGAAACCAGGATAACAAGGTGGGGCAGCAGGTGGTGTCCAGACTCTTACTGTCAAGGTCTAGTCTAGCTCATGGTCCAGCTCAACTTCCTCCCCGCATCACTGGTCCCCAGTCCCCTTCTGCCACCAGGTCAACCCGGGAACTAAGGCAGGAATGGTGTGAGGAAGCAAGTCAAGCTGAGCATGGCAGGCAAAAGCGAGTCTTGTCTTCGTGGGCCATTCACAATAATATCCTTTTTGTGTGCCATGGCCATGGCTGATAAAAATATCCCAGACAGAGAAGCAGCAGGCCAAAAAAGCAGTATGCAGGTACCAAAGTAGCTCAGTTAGGCAAGCATTAGTGTGAAAAACTAAAGGTTCCTGGTTCTATCCCTGGCTTTTACAGCCCTTTTATCTTTCTTTGTGTGGAGGTGGCTTGTTTTCTGAGAACGCAGCAGCACCTTTACCTGAGCTGAATCCCTGATTTTGAGATCCCCAACAAGACAATGGAGCATGGACTTCTGCCCCAGTTGGCCCACCTGACTTTTTAAAATCAGAGATGGGAGCTGTATTTCCCATGCGACTTATTGGTTGACCCAATATGGTGGGAAGAGAGTGAGGCAGGGTGGCCCTCGGAGATGGTGCCAGAGGGGGCAGAGACTGGGGACAAAAGCTCCTCTCCACAGCTGAGTGAGGGCAGTACTGGGGAAGGGGCATCTGTAAAAGTGTCCACGTGGAACGTGGCAGGGATTGGAGGGCCCAGGAGGAGATTGTAGGATGTTCAGTGACTTGGAGAAGCTGGACTTGGACATGGTGTGCATTCAGAAAATGCACATTAACAGCTTTAGGGTGGCTTGATGGGCAGAGGGTGATTGGAGGAAGGGCCTGTCTTTCTGGCCCTCCTGGCCAGGGAAGAATGATGAGGTTGGAGTCTTGTTCTTCACATTTGCAGTGCTCCATGGCACTTGTTACCGCTAGATTAGTGTTTATGGTCCCCAGTTAAGGTGTGAAAGGAACTGGCTCCCTTCCTCTGGACTACACATTGTTTGGTGTAGGGGGTGGATTTTAATTGTTTCAGATGGCCTGAGGACTGCTGGTCCCATTTTCCCAACTGTCAGAGGAAACTCTTCTATGATGACCACTCCCTGGTGCAGGTTTGTAGTGAGGTCGGTTTAGAGGACATGTCTCTCCATAGTGGAACCAATGGAGGGCAGGAGGTAGCCTCCAATTCCTCTGATCTGAGCTCACACCGGACACAGATGTGGAACACCTTTCTGCAGGGATAGGCCAGGAGTCACACTGATTTACGTGAAAGAGAGCATGTCGACAGCCTAGTTGCCACCCTCTTCCTCTTGCCCAGGTTTAATAGTCATGGATACGCAGGAGGGAGGAAGAGTCCCAGGCTGGACCCCAGTACACCTCTCCTCCTCTGGGCATCTGGAGCAGAGGCAGCTGGTGCTGACAGCTCCAAGGGAAGGCTTAAAAGCCACAGAGCAATTGAGGGTGGGGCAAGAGGAGGGGAGGGTTTCCCCCAAGAGGCTCTTTCCCAGCTTCTGAGAAGCACAGAAGTACCCAGTGTTTGCTCTTGCGGTGAAAGGGTTAATATGTTTAGGTGGCCTGGCTAGCTCAGCTGGCAGCCCCTTTGGCTCTTACTCTGAAGGTTGAAGTTACAATTCCCTGTCTGGGTGCTTGGGGCTCCTCTTCAACAATACAACACACAATCTGCTTAATCTCCCACCCAGTAATCTGGGGAAACTAGCCCTGGCCACTGGGTGCCTCTAAGAGGCGATACTTTCCCCACTCACAAGCACTGAGTGTAGAAAAGATACTTTAATAAAAAGGAGGAAAATCACCTTGTATTAACTTGGGAAAACACCACAATGAGGATTCATAACACAACCCTTTGAGCAAAACACCCACCCACAGCCCTCTGGGCAGTGGCCTTTTGCCTCTGGCTCTTAAATCCAGACACCAAAAGCTCTGTGGATGTGCCCCTCCCTCCACTGCACCTCACCCACAGCTGCTGCTCTGGGTCAATGAAAACTCAGAGTTCACCCCTTACCTCCTGGGGGGAAAGCCCCTTTCTCCCTCCACTGTCTGGCCATATTGCCGGCCACTTGCCATTCCACCCTGTCACCGCTCTGCTGGCCACCCTCTCTGCTCTGGGACGTCTTGTGGTCCCACCAGGAGCGGAACAGGCTCCCTAAAAGTAGTGGCCACCGGAGCCCGAACAGTAGCTCCATCCCTTCCACTCGAGGCCATGCCCCTGCACCACCCCTTCTCCCGAAGGCCCCATTCCTGTGAGGCCTCTTCCCCCCAAGACCCCACCTCCTGCTCACTGCTCTCCACCCCCTCCCCCCTCACTCGCCCTTATAGTCATTACAAAGTGGCAAGGCAGAGCTCTCCTATTTTTAAAAGTTCTGGGGTGTTGTTCCCCCCTGTTCAGGCACCCCTGGGACCCTGCACTTCACACAGCTCTCCCTGATTTCAGCTGTTAGTGAGGGAGCCTCACTGCTAGCGCAGACTGGGTAGTTTGTTGGATGAGAGACACTGTCCCAAAGCAGGACTAATGCTTAGACCTGGTGATCAGTGATTTCAGATCTGTTGGTCTGCAGCAAGACTCTACAGTGAGTCTTAATCAGCTCTGTTATTACACAGGGAAGAACAAAAGGGTGAAATGGTGCCTGGAAGCCTTAAGAAGAATCCACCCCACCAAGTACAACGCTTGTCGCTACCTGCTCTCAATTCCACTGAGAATGTTTTGGGGTCACTCCTCGCCTTTATCAACCTAGGGAGAATAACAATTAATGGGTATTCCAGTGGCACAATTGGTTAGTGCACAGTACTTATAGACCAGTCCTCAGAGGAGCTATGCTGAGGTTGTGAGTTCAAACCTCACCTAGAGCTCTGGTTTTCATTAACCAAATAGCATCACCCCCTCATTTGGCCCTGTGGAATGTACAATTCCAGCCCAGGAGACACTGAGGCAGGGGAGAAGTTAAAAATGCCCCCTTCACTTATTAGCTCCTCTCCAGAGGGCAGGTCAGAATCTACAATCCTTTTTCCCCCACCAGCCCTTGTGCCAGGATCCCTCCAGCAGAGCCTGGAGTCCTGCCCATGGCATCTGTACTATTGACAAACCCTAAGTGACAGGGAGAAAAAACTCAAATCCCGCCTGGTGCAGGGAGCCAGGTTTGCACTTCAAATTCTGTCGTTCATACATTTCCAGGCCGGGGAATATCCCACAACAGCATTTAATGGGAAGCTTCCTGCACAACAGTTACACTGCACAGAGCTGCTATGGAGGAAGGGTGGGAATTGGTAACATTTTGAGCATTGTTTGGGAAATGAGCTTTTTTTGTGAGGTTAATAACTGTCTCCTCAACTTTATTTACTCAACTTAAAAATGAGTGTCACTTGATTTTTGCATCTCCCTGTGAAACTATAACTGGCACGTGTGGCTTTCTACAGGAGGTCATGATGTTAAAGTTGGGGAATTCAGTCTCTGTACTTCTGGGGGAATGTTGCTTTTTTAAACTGTCTCACTACCAGGCACACCAGGCTGTTAGCTGCACCCACTGTCCTTGCCAGGGGCCCTTGCTGAACCCTGGGCTGCTTCACTGCCGTGCTGGGGTTACTCTGCAGGGGGAGAAGCTGCTGGAGAACAATGTAGAGCAGGTGTAGGAAGGAGACGGGGTCACTATTCACATTCTGAACTGCACAATTTTCCAAATTTGGGAATAGATTCATAGATTCATCCTCCAGCAAGTGACCCCGTGCCCCACTCTGCAGAGGAAAGCGAATATCTGAGAACAATTCTAAGGGGAAGGTGAATGCAAAGCTATGACACTGGAGATGCCCAGACCTCCAATGGGGGCAGCGTGGCAATTAATAATGGGAAGAGCATTTGCGAAATTAGCCTCCACTGACACGATTTGTCTCTGTTCCTATTTTACGCTGTGGTGTTAGAGGAATCAGTACAGATTTTTTAGTATATTAATTAAACACTTAATTTTATGTAACCAAGCCAAAAACTTAGTGCCACTTATTTTTTCTCTGTCCTAGCAAGAATGAATTGAATTTTGTGACTTTCTGGAAAGTGCAGGGAGATTAAATGTGGGGAATTCAGTCTCTGTGTTTGTGAGCTGATGTTCTCCTCTCACAGGTCAGTGCCTGCATTGAAATACCAAGAGGAATCTAAGGGCTGGTGTACACTGGGCACTTAAGTGGCAGAGTGACGTCTCTCAGGGTGTGATCTCCCCCTCAACCCATAGAGTTAAGGTGACCTACGCCCTGGTTTGATATTGCTAAAGGAAAGAAAGAACTGTTCTGTCAATGTAGCTATTATAGGGATGGAAAAACCCCGCCAGTCACTGTCTGCTCCAGACAGCTATAGTAGCACCATAGCAGTGTTTTAAGTGTAGACAGAGTGAAACAAGATCTGGCTCCAGTTCACACTGTGGATGCTCAGGCACTAAGAGTGCAATAATAATAACAACAACAACACAGTAGGCAGGATTTGAACCTGTGCACGGAAACCCCAATGGATTTCTAGTTCATTGCTTTAACCACTTGGCCACAACTACTTAATATACACTTGTTTTACTACATGATGGTTCTGTTCTCACTGAATTGTCATTCCAATTGTTTGCTCAGATCAGTTTCCCCAGCACACTCATGGCTGCGCATCAGTGTAAGTGTGTCCTTGGCTGAACAGTGAGAATTCCTGCCCATTTCCCTTCCGGCTGGAGCAGGATGAGAGTGTGTTTGTGTGAACGACATTGCTGTAGATTGTTCTTCATTCCCCACTCTGACAATTCAGACAGTCTCTTTCCTAGTCAAATTTCCAGCACATCGTTCCAATAGCAAGGGGCAGGATTTCTCTGGGGCACTGAAATATTTCCGGGGGCTGGTGCATGAACTCAGCCTTGCATTTCACCCTCGATGTTTCATGGACGAACAAGAGCAGCAGAAAGAAAGAGCCGAACCAATATCTCCCTGTCAGGGATGCAGGTGCCACGACCCCTCTGTCTGCCCATCACCATTACAGGAGAGAAGGGTTCACTGGAATCGAGTTCGCTGGCTCAGATCAGAGACATAGGGAGGTTTTGCTGTTCATGGAATTGTGCAAAGGAAATTGTGTCTCTGTGTGAAATTGAGGTGCGAAATGAAATGTCCACATGGTGACCCAGTGCTCTAGGGAATGTGGGTGACGGACTCGGGCTGAGAAATGATTTAACGGGGTTTGTTTCAATTATTTGCCCTGATTAAAAACCATGGCTAAAAGGCAGCTACTGTTGTTAGTACTTGTACCTGTGTAGGGACACCCCAGTGGGTGTTAAGTCCATTGCCTTCACCAAGAGCAGTTGATTATTTTATCAAGGTACAAATTTCTCGTCAAGGCCTAGAATCCAGAGAAAACAATACACTGATGATAAGAAGAAGTACATGAAAAGATTTTACAGCCACCATTGGCATAACTATGATGTGTCATGTTTCACTTTTTATATCTGACGCCACCTTCTTTCCCTTTCGCCTTGTAGTTGACCAAGGGCAAAGCTGAACATCTCTTCATAGACTCATAGACTCATAGGTCAGAAGGGACCAATCTGATCATCTAGTCTGACCTCCTGCACAAGGCAGGCCACAGAACCCCACCCATCCAGTTTTATACAACCCCTATCCCAGGACCGAGTTATTGAAATCCTCAAAAATGGTTTGAAGACCTCAAGCTGCAGAGACACCACCAGCAAGCGACCCGTGCCCCACGCTGCAGGGGAAGGCGAAAAACCTCCAGGGCACCTGCCAATCCGCCCTGGAGGAAAATTCCTTCCCGACCCCAAATACGGCGATCAGCTAAACCCTGAGCATGTGGGCAAGAGTCACCAGCCAGCACCCAAGAAGGAGTTCTCCGCAGCAACTCAGTACCCATCGCATGCAACATCTCCCCGCAGACCATTGAGCAGACCTGTCTGGTGGTAATTCAAGATCAATTGCCCAAATTAACGATCGTATCATAACATCCCCTCCATATACTTATCAAGCTTTGTCTTAAAGCCAGGAAAGTCTTTTGCCCCTACTACTTCCCTCGGAAGGCTATTCCAGAACTTCACTCCCCTAATGGTCAGAAACCTTCGTCTAATTTCAAGTCTAAACTTCCTAATATCCAGTTTATACCCATTCGTCCTCGTGGCTACATTAGTACTAAACTTAAATAATTCCTCTCCCTCCCTAACGTTAACCCCCTTGATATATTTATATAGGGCGAGCATATCCCCCCTCAGCCTTCTTTTGGCCAGGCTAAACAAGCCAAGCTCTTTGAGTCTCCTTTCATAAGGCAGTTTTTCCATTCCTCGGATCATCCTCGTAGCCCGTCTCTGAACCTGTTCCAGTTTGAATTCATCCTTCTTGAACATGGGACACCAGAACTGCACACAGTATTCCAGATGGGGTCTCACCAACGCCGTATACAACGGTACTAACACCTCCTTGTCCTTGCAGGAAATACCCCGCCTGATGCATCCCAAAATCGCATTTGCTTTTTTAACAGCCGTATCACATTGGCGACTCATAGTCATCCTGTTATCAACCAGTACCCCAAGGTCCTTCTCTTCCTCCGTCGCTTCCAACTGATGCGCCCCCAACGTATATCCAAAATTCTTATTATTAATTCCTAAATGCATGACCTTGCACTTTTCACTATTAAATTTCATCCTATTTCTATTACTCCAGTTTACAAGGTGGTTCAGATCTTCCTGAATAGCATCCCTGTCCTTCTCCGTGTTAGCAATACCCCCCAGCTTCGTGTCATCCGCAAACTTTATTAGCACATTCCCACTCTTTGTGCCAAGGTCAGTAACAAAAAGGTTAAATAAGATCGGTCCCAAAACCGATCCTTGAGGGACTCCACTGGTGACCTCCTTCCAGTCCGACAGTTCACCTTTCAATACGACCCTCTGGAGTCTCCCCTTTAACCAGTTCCTTATCCACCTTACAACTTTCATATTCACTCCCAGCTTTTCTAATTTAACTAACAGCTCCCCGTGCGGAACCGTGTCGAACGCCTTACTGAAATCTAGGTAAATTATATCTACCGCATTTCCTTTATCTAAGTAATCCGTCACCTTCTCAAAGAAGGAGATCAGATTGGTTTGGCACGATCTACCTTTAGTAAATCCGTGTTGCAATTCGTCCCAATTACCATTGACCTCTATGTCCTTAACTACTTTCTCCCTTAAAATTTTTTCCAAGACCTTACATACTACAGACGTCAAGCTAACAGGCCTATAATTACCCGGATCACTCTTATTCCCTTTCTTAAAAATAGGAACTACATTAGCAATCCTCCAGTCATACGGCACAACCCCCGAGTTTATCGATCGCTTAAAAATTCTAGCTAACGGGCTCGCAATTTCACGCGCCAGTTCCTTTAATATCCTCGGGTGGAGATTGTCCGGGCCCTCCGACTTTGACCCATCGAGCTGTTCAAGTACGGCCTCTACCTCAGTTGCAGTAATATCCACTTCCATATCCACATTCCCGTTTATCATCCCTCCATCATCGCAAGGTTCCTCACTAGTCTTATTAAAAACCGAGGCAAAGTACTTGTTCAGATGTTGGGCCATGCCTAGGTTATCCTTAACCTCCATTCCATCCTCAGTGTATAGCGGCCCCACTTCTTCTTTCTTTGTTTTCTTCTTATTTATGTGGCTGTAGAACCTTTTAGTATTGGTTTTGATTCCCTTTGCAAGTTCCAGTTCAATGTGGCTTTTAGCCTTCCTCACTTTATCCCTACATGTTCTGACCTCAGCAAGGTAGCTTTCTTTACTGATCCTGCCTTCCTTCCACTCCCTGTAAGCTTTCTGCTTATGTCTAATCCCCTCTCTGAGTTGCTTGCTCATCCAGTTTGGCCTGCAACTCCTGCCCATGGTTCTTTTCCCCTTTCTCGGGATGCAGGCTTCCGACAGTCTCCGCAGCTGCGACTTAAAGTAATTCCAGGCCTCCTCCACATTTAAATCCACTAATTCCTCCATCCAATCCACTTCCCTAACTAATTTCCTTAACTCTTTAAAATTAGCCCTCGAGAAGTCAAAAACCCTAATCGCAGATCTACATTTGTTTATCCTTCCATCTAGTTTGAACTGAATCAATTCATGATCACTCGAACCAAGGTTGTCCCCTACCACCATTTCTTCTACGAGGTCCTCACTGCTCACCAACACCAAGTCTAAAATGGCATCCCCTCTCGTAGGTGCTTCAACTACTTGATGAAGAAATCCATCCGCTATCACATCCAGAAACATCTGACCCCTATTATTAGTGCAAGTACTCGTCCTCCAGTCTATATCCGGGAAGTTGAAGTCCCCCATAATCACACATTTCCCTTTTGTGTTTACTTCATTAAAGACATTAAAGAGGTCTCTATCCATATCCCAATCCGATCCCGGCGGTCTGTAGCACACCCCAAGCACTATCTCAGGGGAAGCTCTAGTTGCTTTTTTACCCAGCGTGATTTTTGCCCAGACGGACTCCGTCTTATCCATTCCATCGCATCTTATTTCGCTACATTTAATTTCATCATTGATGTCTTCAGATACCAGGGAGTGTTTATGTCCATCCCTGCGAGCTACACAGGGGTTTAATGTTGCTGCTTTCAATGCTCTGGCTCTGCTGGGATAAGGAACAATTCAGGCTGTCACTGAACTGAAGAAGGAAGATCATTTTTTGACAGGGAGAGGGACGCCTCCTCTTAAAGGTGTTTGTCTGGCTGGTAGTCCTGGTTCCCAGGTGTTGCCCATGGGGCTTCAGCAGTTTTGGGACCAGTTCACTCCCTTGGCCCTACCTGCTACCCCCAGGGGCTCCCCTCCAGGGGCCCCAGCAGTGCAGCATCTGCCTGCTTTCTCCAGTGGCTGCCGGACTCTCCCCATGGCAAGGTGGGGCAGAGCTGTGCCTCTACACGGTGCCCTCACTCCAAGCCCATGCAGCCAATGGGACGCTGTGGGGGTGATGCCTGGGGGCAGCAGCATGCGGAGGCCCCCCAGCCTGCCCTACCTTGGAGCCCCAGGTAAGCGCCGCACCCCTGACTCCCTCCCAGAGCCTGCACCCCCTCCCTCCACACACCCCCTCCCAGACGGCCCAATCTCCCTCCCAGAGCCGGCACCCCCACCTCTCCTCCTATTCCCCCTACCCTCGCCTAAAGCCTGCACCCAGCACCCAAACTCCATCCCAGAGCCTGCACCCTAGAACCTCTCCCCCACCCAAACTCCCTCCCAGAGACCAGCCTCACCCCTTCTGCACCCAAACTCCCCCTAGAGCCTGCACCCCTCCTGCACCCCAATTCCCAGCCCCAACCCAGGGCCTGAACCCTAGACCTCCTCCCCCCATCTCTCTCCCAGGCCCTTAGGCAGGTGAGAGGCAGAGTTTTGGGAGGCGGGTTCTGCGTGGTATGAGTGACATTATTGGCCCACTGGGAGGATTGGAGGACTGGCACTGGCCCTAAGGTAAATTGAGGTTGAGAGCCTGCTTTAAGGGATTGGAGCAATGCTGGAGACACTGACGGGCAGGGAGCTGGGGAGCTGTGTGTGCTCCAAGGAGAGTTGTTGTTGTGCTCTGGTGATACAGAGCGGGGGTGGGGAGTTCGTAACCTGTGGTGTTTGTAGAGAGATTAAGTTTAGTAACCCCCTGTGACGAACTGGGAAAGTTCTTAATGTTTTCTTTGAGTACTGTGTTGGTGCCTCAGTGTCCCCATGGCAGTTCTTAAGTATCTGGCAGAGCAAAGGGTCAGTGCACCTAAATGCCTGACACTCTGTCTCCTAGCAACTGATGGCCTGGGCCTCTCCTCTGCAAAGGTGCCAGCTGAAGGTGTTGGAGACAAAGGGATCAGGTGACCTCCTGTCCCTGAAAAGGAACTGAGCAGAGAAGAGGAGCTGGAGGGAGTTGTTAGGCTGGAGCTGGCTGAGGGCGGACATGGGGGTCTGGTCACTGCCCCCCAGAATGGACCCAGCCGAGGGGTCCTGTTCGCTGTATCTACAAGCTCTGTTTTAGACCCTGTTCCTGTCATCAAATAAACCTCTGTTTTAATGGCTGGCTGAGAGTCACGTCTGACTGCAAAGTGGGGGTGCAGAACCCGGTGGCTTCCCCAGAACCCCACTGGGGTGGACTCGCTGTGGGAAGCGCACGGATGGGCAGAGGATGCTGAATGCTTCAAGGAGAGACACAGGAGGTGAAGCTGTGTAAGCTTCTTGCCCTGAACAAGTCTGCTCCAAGGGAGAGGAGGCTCCCCAAAGTCCTGACTGGCTTGGTGGGGAGCAGTTCCAGAGCATCGCCCGGTGACTCTGTGACAACTGGTGGCAGCGGCGGGACGTACTGCACCCCGTGAATGGCGCTGCTTGCAGTAAGTGACTGGGAAGCAGTAAAACAAAGGAGGGATAATGAGGACCAGGCGTGCTGAAGGCTCAGAGAGGGACGGTTTCAGGGGGCGGTTAACCTCTGGGAGTGTGTGACCAGCGAGAAGGACTGTTGGAGTAACGGGGTCCCCCTGAGGACTGCAGCGAGCAGTCTCCGGGGCGGAGGAGCTTGCCGCTCGACCCTGGGAGAGAGAAGGATTTTGCAGTAGCAGGGTTCCCCTGGGGATTGCAGGAGTAGTCACAGGGGCGGAGGAGTCTGCAGCTCGACCCTGGCAAAGAGGTGGTGATCACGAGAAGGGCTGGCACATCCGGGGTTCTTCCTGGAAACCATGGGGGTGCCAAGAGCACACAGGCCTGTGAGTCCAGAGCCGCTTGGGAACGGTGAAGTGATGGCCTGTCACCATCTCCTTGAGAAGGACATTGTGATCCTGTGCACAAAGAGAGGGTTACGCATGGGGAAATTCACCAAGGCACAGTTAATTGTGCAGTTGAAGGAGAAGCACCGCTCTGAGGAGCAGATTCCTGGCCCAGATGGGGCTACAAGAGGATCTGAGAGCAGCTGGAGCATCAGCCAGGCATCCCCGGGAGTCTGGTCCCCAATCAGATGAGAGTCTTCATGATTGGGTTCCCCATCAGGAGATTGGAGACGGATGGGATGGGAGCAGAGCCCGAGAGAGCAAGAGGACCATGAGAGAAAGGAAGAGCCCGAGGAAAAGCTGCAGGAGAAGCAGCAGCAGCGTGGACTGGGGATGGTGGAGCAGAGAGACATAGGGGGCTGCCCAGGGGTCAGTGGGGAAACACGCCTGCAGGGGCGAGACCCTGGGACAGAGAGAACTGTGGTGGTGCAGCCCCAGATGCTGAGGGACTGTGGAACCTGGTTGAAGTTCCCTGGGGTGAAGCCTCTGCCCTGCCTATGGCCCAGATCCCTATACAGACCCAGAAGGGGTCGGGCTGGCTGGTAGTTGGGGTTCTCCAGGATATCGGCTGGGAGGCCCTGTTGGGGGGTGACTGTCTCCCTATGGGACAGGATCCAGGCCCCGCTCCTGTAACGGCTGAGGTTTTGAATTCAAATCCAGGGAACCAATTGGCTAGGATTGAAATGATCAGTGAAAATGCAAATGACCTGGCTGGCGGGGGGAGGGGCTGCTGGGCTCAGGATACCTGCCTACCTATAACCAGCCCCCTGGGGCTGAGTGGGAGGGAGAGATGCTCCCCGCCCCCCTGCACACCGGAGAAGGGGCTCACACTGGCTCTGATGCTGTGACCAGAGCAGAGAGCTTGCTGCCTGCCCCCACTGGAACAGCAAGGGCAGCGCTGAGCACGGGGGGAGCTGAGACCCCAACTGAGTGGGGGGACACCCAGGCAGGGCAGGTCAGCTGCCAAACAGGTTTGCCTGGCCCAGACGTGCTGCTGGGAAGTGATTACACAGCAGGGAGGGAGCTACCAGGGACAGGGCTCAGGGGGGCTGTGACCCCAGGCCCAGCCAGTGAGAGGGAGCAGGTCCCACTCCCTGCCCCAGCAGCTGAATCCCAGACCGAGCTGCAGAAGGATCCCTCCTTGGAGAAGCTGAGAGAACTTGCTGGCCACAGCGCTGCAAACCTCCTTGGGGAAGGCTGCAGGGACAGAGTCCTGCAGGAGAAGGGATTCCTGTATCAGGAATGGGCTCCCCAAGGGGAAGTAGAACTGGGGGGAATCGGGAGGCAGCTGGTGGTGCTCCAGGAATCCACAAGGCTCTTCCCATTTGAGCTGCTGGATGGGAGGAGAGTGAGGGGACCCCTGGACCTGAAGAGGGAGGATTGGATGGAGAAGGGGGAAGACCCCCTGGGGGATCTCTTCCCTGAGGTGGGAGCCAATCTCCCCATCAGGTGTTCCCCATTCAAAGTCATTGGGAAAGCAACCCAGATCCTGGAGAGAGAGGTCAGGAACATCCTGGCTTTAGATGGGATCCAGCCGTTTTACAGCCCATGGGTCTCACCCATGGGGCTGATCCCCAAGGGAGACAAGAAGATCTGGTTTTATGGGGGCTATCAGAAGCTTAAAGCCATCACAGTGTCCGATGCCCACCCCATGCCTAGGCCTGGGGAGATTCTAGACAAGCAGAGGGAGATGGAGAACTTGGCCCTGGCAGACACTGATAACATGTGCATCTTTAGCCGGACCTGGGAGGAACAGGTGTCCCAGGTGAAGAGGGGGCTGGGCTGCCTCAAGGAGGTGGGACTGATGGTAAAAGCTGGTAAGTGCAAGGGAGGACGGCAGATGTGTTGTGTCTGGGCCACAAAGTGGGAAGCGGCTGCCCAAGCCCAGAGCTGGCAAAGGCCAAGACGGGGGCTCTTAACCAAGGGAGCCCGAATTGCAGCCCAGAGTGCTGGGAGAAGACCCCGTCCCAGTTTGAACCCCAGGGGTATTGGGGATAGCAAAAGGGTTCAAGCCACATAAACCTTCCCACATGCGGCTTGCAAGTGCCATCAAGCACACTCGACCTAAGGGAGGGCGTGAGACTGGACTGTCCTGGTGTAACTCACACCGAGGAATGGGAGAGATGCTGGGGCATCCATGGGAACCTTGGTGGGTTCGAACTTCCCCAGGTCACTGGCTGAAGTGACCTCGCTCAGTTCGGTCTCGAAGCGGGGAGAGATGTGACGAACTGGGAAAGTTCTTAATGTTTTCTCTGAGTACTGTGTTGGTGCCTCAGTGTCCCCATGGCAGTTCTTAAGTATCTGGCAGAGCAAAGGGCCAGTGCACCTAAATGCCTGACACTCTGTCTCCTAGCAACTGATGGCCTGGGCCCCTCCTCTGCAAAGGTGCCAGCTGAAGGTGTTGGAGACAAAGGGGTCAGGTGAACTCCTGGCCCAGGAAAGGGGCTAAGCAGAGAGGAGGGGCTGGGAGGGGTTGTTAGTCTGGAGCTGGCTGGGGTCAAGGGTGGAGGGCAGACCTGGGGCTCTGGCTCACTGCCCCCCAGAATGGACCCAGCCAAGGGGTCCTGTTCGCTGTATCTACAAGCTCTGTTTTAGACCCTGTTCCTGTCATTGAATAAACCTCTGTTTTAATGGCTGGCTGAGAGTCACGTCTGACTGCAAAGTGGGGGTGCAGAACCCGGTGGCTTCCCCAGGACTCCGCTGCGGGGGACTCGCTGTGGGAAGCGCACGGAGGGGCAGAGGATGCTGAATGCTCCAAGGAGAGACCCAGGAGGTGAAGCTGTGTGAGCTTCTTGCCCTGAACAAGTCTGCTCCAAGGGAGAGGAGGCTCCCCAAAGTCCTGACTGGCTTGGTGGGGAGCAGTTCCAGAGCATCGCCCGGTGACTCGGTGACACCCCCAGGTTAAAAACTGTTCCTGCTCTTGGCTCTACAGGGTATTTTTGTTCAGAGAACAGCTCAGTGGGTGAATGTTTCCCTGCAGGATAATGGGTTCCTAGTTACAATCCAAGGGCTGGTCTACACTACGAGGGAAAATCAATCTAAGATGCGCAACATCAGCTACATGAATAACGTAGCTGAAGTCAAAGTATCTTAGATCGAATTACCTACCGTCCTCAGGGCATGGGATCGACGTCCGCGGCTCCCCATGTCTACTCCGCTACCGCCGTTTGGGTTGGTGGAGTTCCGGGATCGATAGGAGCTCGTTCGGGGATCGATATATCACGTCTAGATGAGATGCGATATATCGATCCCCGAGAAATTGATTGCTACCCGCCGATACGGCGGGTAGTGAAGACGTAGCCCAAGTGATTCCCTTGGAAAACTTTTTCGAATGAAGATCGATTTCCAGACCCATCCCCAGTATGTTCAGGAGTTCGCTGAATGGGGATGGTTGAAATGAATTTAAACACTCAGCATTTTCCTGTGCAAATGAATGAAGACCTAGCAGAGCTGTCCAGCAGCTGAAATCAGTTCCAGTCCTCCACGTCTCTAAGAGGGACACTCTGTATCTGAGGCATGTGGGACACCTCTGTGTTGATGATAGGTGAAAAAATGCTGGATTCAATGAAAGATGAGACCATAGGAGGTGAAGGTGAACGGCAGCACCACACAGGGTCATAACACTGAGACACAGGGCTTCACTATCACTACTCCTGTGTTTTCCATCATTTATATCCTAAGGAACACACCCTCCCCAACACACTGTCACACACAACCTTCTCCCCTTGAGCCCAATCCAACCCTCCCCCTCTCCCACACACACTCCATGGGACACAGCCTCTCGGTGACTCACTCAGATGGAGGCTTGTCTCTGCATCTCCCCAACAGGGGAGCAGAGAGCCAAAAGGGCCACAGGAGACCAATGGAGCTAGGCAGGAATAGAAAAGACTTCCCTTCCCTCCTCAAGAGTCCCATTAATCTCACTCATGGGATATTCCAGCACCAGGAGGGCTCAAAGCACCAACCTTCCCCTCAGCAACGGAAGGGGGGAACCAGCTCTATCACACAGAAGGAGGCTCCCCACCTCTGCTGCTGACATCCTGCAGCCTTAAATATCAATTTGTTTTAGCTAATGCAACCCTCCCACCCCTCTCATCCATCCATGAAACATAGAGACAAGACCCTGAATGTTGACTTCAGTGGTGCTGTGGGTTAGTATACAGTATCTATAGAGCAGTACTGAGTGGAGTAATGCTGAGGTTGTGAATTCAAACCTCACCTAGGATGCTAATTTTTTTTAAGCAAACGGCTTCTACCAATCATTTTATCCTGCAGAAAATACAATTCCAGCTCAGAAGACACTGAGGTCTCCTTGCTTTACAGAGAGCAGGGCAGATTCCACAGATCTACCTGGCTCTGCTCTCCACCAGCCGCCTGTGTCAAGAGGGGTCAGGCAGAGCCCAGAGCACTGCCCCCGACTCCTCCTCAGTCTTTGCTCCCCAAACCAGCTGTGAGACTCAAAACCTGCCTGACTTTCTCTATGTTAATGTGGTTTTCATCTATTGTGTTGATGAGCATGTGGGTCCTGTGTGATTTTGGTGGATGCCTGGCATAGTTTTGAGTGCATTGGTGTGTGTAAGATTTTTGCATGCAGATTGTTTTTTGCTAAGTATTCTTTTGGTATGTGGTTTTTGTGCTTTCTTGTTGTGTGCTTTTGTTGTACATTTTGATGTGGATTTGTTCTTTCTATGTTTTGTGTGGCTTTCCCTTATGTATATATGGTTCTGTGTGCTGTGTGGGTTTGTGTGTGTGCGGGGGGGTTGTTTATGTCTGTGTGGGCCTGTGCAATCTGGGGAAGGGGCACTGGGCACTCGGAAAGAGACACTGGAGAGAAGCTGTTGGAGGCTGATTGGGTCCTTGGGCTGTTTGTCAGGTTGGGTTTGGAACCAGCTCTTGGAACTTTTCTTTTCTGGAAATGTTGCTGTCCCCACCCTAGAACTCACACTGGTGGCTCTTGTTATTTAGAGGTGGCAGGGGAAGGGACCGAAAGAGGAATTGAGGTGCAGGGTGTGTGCTGCAGTGGTTGGTGGTTGCTGGTGGGAGTGACTTGAGCTGCTTGAGAAGAGGGGTGGTACCAGCTATTGTCAGTCTGCCTCGTGTTTTGTGACAGACTCGTCGCATATTGGGTGGTCACTAGGTGACACTGTCTGACAGCGATGCTGAGTGGAGCCATCAGGGCCTTGTGCGCTCAGAGCGCGGCACACGCCTGTGAGAAGCAGATCAAGGCCAGGCTAGCGCTGGTTCCCGCTGCCAGGAGGAGGAACAGAGACCGCAGGAGCGGTGCCGCCTCCTGCCTGGTGAGAAGGTGCAGCACTGAGGTATGTTCACAGGGAGAATCCGCTTGCATGTACTGCTGTTTTCTGTCTGTCACGAGGTGATGGTTTCTGACCAGCTGGCAGCCAATGGACTGTCGCTGGGTGATGGTTGGTGCCCGAGCTGGCAACCAACTGCCTGGGGTGGTGCTGCTGTTGCCCAGGGCCGGATGGGGAGTTGGGCTGTGGGTCAGGGGGTGTAAAAACCAATGTTTTTACATACCCTTTTGTCCCTTGGTAATTTCACTTTGTACTTTAATTTTTTTTATGTCCATCCTTTTATTCCCACCAACAGATAAACCTCGTGTCTCATGCATATTTTGCCTTTATATGTGCCTTTACCACCTAAGGATGTTTCCCTGTTAACAGACGGGCGTTTCTTGACTTCTGCCCTTCTGCAACATCGGTTTCTGTAAATACAGCTAAAATGCTTGTTAATCCTTTTCTGCCTAATACAGTATTTTCTTTTTTGTAACACAATACACAACAATGCTAACAAGACAAACAACACAAGCCAAAATGCAAAACATAAAACACAAAGCACAATCTTTGGTGCAACAGTAGATCCATGGTATTCTGGGTTGCTCTTCAGCTGGTACCAGCTTTTCCTGATTTTCTAAAAGACAAAAAAAACATGTTTCTACCCTTTCTGGGGTGGCAAATTATTGCTTAAAATAGCCCTTCCTTTTATAAATATCCTTGTTGATTGCAAGCAAAACAGAGGAATTACCCCCACACTTTCTTGTGTTTTTGTTCTATAGGCAGGCCAGGTTTCAATGGCTCCTACCTTTTAAGGGTTTAGGGGAAATTATGCCACTGGTCAGTTATTACATTCATGAGGTGCTCTGCCTCAGTTTTTCTTCTTATACAGCAGACCAAATTTGTAATGTTTTTTTCTGCTTTGCTAAGCTTTAGGTTTATGCACAGGGAATAGCTGAGAAGCATCATTACCATCTGACCTTAAAGTTTTTTTTCCCCAAATCATATACACTATACATTGTTACAGGGGTACTTATTAACATTAAAGTTATCCCAATGTTTAATATTAACATCAAATCTATTAAAAGTATCGGGTTATACCCAGTGGTGAGCTGGAGCCGGTTCGCAGGAACCGGCTGTTAAATTTAGAAGTCCTTTTAGAACCGGTTGTTCCAGGACAACTGGTTCTATAAGGGCTTTATTTAACAAAAGCGCCGGTACTCCGCCCCAGCCCCAGCTCAAGCTCACTTCCCCCTCCTCTCCTGAATGCTCTGCCCCACTTCTTCCCCCTTCCTCCTCCCCCTCCCCCGCTTCCCACAAATCAGATGTTCAAAGGAAGCCTGAAACAAGCAGCAGGCACAGGTAAGCTGGGCCACGGGGGGAGGGGAGGTGTGGCCGGCTTAGCAGCTCCCTCCAGCCTTGTACCCCCAGCAGAGCACCTCCAGCCCCAGCTCGGTCCTGCCCCAGCAGAGTACCCCTGGCTCCGGTCCCGTGGCTATCTGCGGCGCCAGTGCTGGGTCCCGCCCCCGTGTCACCGGTGCTGGGGCCCGGCCCCACGGTTGCAGCTCCCGGCCCGGCCTGGCTCACGCCCCGCGGTGCCGGGCCTGGGTCCTGGCCCCGTGGCTCTGGCCTGGCCCCTGCAGTGCCGGTGCTGGGTCCTGGCCCCACGGCTCTGGCCTGGCCCCCGCGGCACCAATGCTGGGTCCCAACCCTGCAGTTCTGGTCCAGCCCGGCCCCTGTGGCGCTGGTGCTGGTTCCTTCCCCACAGTTACAGCTCCAGGCCCAGTCCGGCCCAGGCCCTGCGACACCGATGCTGGTGCTGGGCCTGACCGAGCAGCTCCAGGCAGCATGGTAAGGGGGCAGGGAGAGTGTGTAGGAAGAGGGCAGGGGAGTTTGGGGGTCATGGACAGGTTGATAGGGGTGAGGCGGTCAGAAGGCAGGAAACAGGGGGATGGAATGGTGGCAAGGGTCCTGGGGGGGCAGTCAGGAAGGAGCAGGGGTTGGATGGGGTGGAGGGGGGCAGTCAGGGGAAAGGATTCCAGGGATGGTCAGGGGACAGGGAGAAGGGGTGGTTGGATGGGACAGGGGTCCTGGGGGGCAATCAGGAATGAGAGGAGTGGTTGGATGGGCGGCAGAGGGTAGTCAGAGGACAGGGAAGGGAGGTGGATGGGGCAGGGGTCCCCAGGGGCATCAAGGAACGTGGTGGAGTGAATGGGGCAGAAGTCCAGGGGGGGTGGCCACAACCCCCTCATGGGGTGAGGAGGAAAAGGGAACCTGGTGTTAATATTGTTGAAGCTCATCACTGGTTATACCAACCCTTTTCTTTAGGCAATTTGTTTTTGGGGGCAGTGTGTTCAATGTTCCTTTGAAGTTTTACGCAGGCTTTTTAATTTACAGGGATAGTTGGGATTATGTTTTCCAAGGTGCATTACTTTGCATTTAACAGCACCGACGTTCATCTGCCATTTCGTTGTCCCATCACCCAGTTTTGTGAGATCTCTTTGTGTCTCTTCGCAGGCTGCCTGGGACATAACTATCCTGAACAATTTTGTATCATCTGCAAATTTTGCCACCTCACTGTTTACCCCTTTCCCCAGATCATTTATGAATAAGTTGAACAGTACTGCTCCCAGTACAGACACCTGGGGACAAGAGAGGGAAGATCCTCTTCTGATACTGGCAGACCAGGTGCCAGCTCATGCCAAGGCCCCTAAGCCTTACTGAAAAGTGACAAAACGCATGGCTGGAAACTAGTCTTGCTCACCTGTTTGTTAGTGTTGTTAAAACAGGCATTAGATTCATAAAAATGTGTTTAGAATTCATGACAAGCTCGTGAGTTGCTGCATGCATTCTTCTCACCTATAATAGCCGTAGCCCATGTTGTAAGGTGATATATAAGCATTGGCACTTGTCAAAGTTAGACTCAGGACTCACAGTTTGTCAGACCACTCTGTTTTATTAGCACAGCGCTCTGCTAATAACATCCAGATAATGTGAGCACCAGGCAAGACACAAGCTATCTTGTTTATATAGATAAAAGAGCGGGAATTAGACAAAGGGACAAAGAAAGCAAAACAGTAAAATTCACCTGGGGCACAGCATGAATATCCTACTTCCTTACTAACTCTTATCGATCTAAGGTGAATACTTCACCAATTGCCCTTAAACGGTGCAATTGTTCTATGTTAATGTCTGTATTCCTGACACCTGGATTGCAGCATTCCAACAATTTTGCTTAAAGGTACAGACAGCATTTCTTTAATCCTTTCTATTTTCACAATATAATTCATTCTACTTTCACAATCCCTCATTTTGGTCAAGCGCACGCCATGACCAACAATTACTGGGTTCCACAAATTAACCGTTCCTTATCTCTTTGTTCATCAGCGATATTCAAAATCATCATATTATCACTCTGTTTTGGGGCAGTCACCTGGGTGACACAATTCTGGATACAACAGGAGATTAACTGAAAGCATACAAAAATCACTAAGATTCCAAACAGGATAGTTAGGGCTCCCTGAAACAACCAGTTTCCTATGCCAGAGAAATTGAACAGGTTACTTAGCCACTTCCATAAAGAACTCGGCTCTATTTGGGAAAGATATGCGATTTGTTCTAAGTCGCTAGCGCAATCTACTACCTCATTGCTATCGTCAGGTATAAACAGACAACATTGTTTTCCAATGAGAGCACAGGTCCCTCCTTTGGCCGCCAGCACTATGTCCAATGCCTGACGGTTTTGGAGGGCCACCTGTCAGATCGCCCCTGTTTCTTTGGCCAGGGCTCTTAAACTTTCTCCGGTTTTATTTGCCATTATTTTAACTACTGCTTGTAATCTCAGGAGCCTTTTTGCCTGATGTATTACTCCCCCAGGTGGGATAAAGGAACTGCCAATAGCCTCTTCCCAGGTGTCATTACTGTTCCATATTGTGTTAAACGGACAAGGTCCTCCAGTGAGGTCTGGGGAATTGAGTGGGATCGCCAGGACAGGAACACCAGTTTGAGAGTGGGCTGGGATGTGGCTGCAAACCCAGCATTTAGAAATAATAAGGGTCTGAGTTATCCATACTTGCTGCTGAATAAAAGAATTGTCATTGTGGACTCCCCAGACCTTAAGACACCAGCAGTTCAGGAACAGGCACCACCAGAGGCACATGTTGAAGGCAGGGTCCTTCTGGTTCTGACAACCTCAACTCAGGAAACCGCAGTCACAGTTTTATGTCCACCAGGCAGCAGGCGCTAGGCTCACTACTGCTTCTTCTTGGGCCTTGCTATAGGTTGTCGTCTGCTTCCGGCAACCCTTCTGAGAATGTAGATTGTAAGGTATTGCAGGCTGATCCTCTACGTCTTCTTCTGGAGTCACAAGTCACTCTGCGTGGTCCTGAGGTGATGATTGGTTCACTGGAGGTGGTGCATTTTTACACGGCGAAGCATGTATCCACTCTGAGATGCCAGACAGTTTAACAGCCGTCGGGGTAGTAAGCAGTGCCTGGTGATTCTTTGATGTTCTTTAAGTCTCTTTACTACTTCTTCCTTGACTCTGGCTATAACAATGGCCTTGACACCTTTATCTTTTCCTGATGCATACATTCCTCATTCACACAAATAGATTGAGAATACAACAGTAGTATTTTATATTGACCAAAAAAGCATTGCAATTAAACCTTGCTAAGTTTTACAATTAATAACCAAGACAATTTACATTGAGACCCAGGTCTTCAGTGTTTCTTTAATTTACTTAACATAGACACAATAGAGAATCCTGTCTCTTCCTACCTAAATCTTGAAACAAAGAGTTAGACAGGGCCCAATTTGTAATGCGTATGGGAAAACCGAATCTTATAGTCTCAGGGGGTCATTTCTTTCTGCTATGTAAAAAAGGTGGCTAGCAGGATGAAATCAAATTATATTTTAATTCTTATGGGACATTATAAAATCCTGCTCCTACATATCCCCCTTTTGACACTAAGATTATCAATCGCCAGTGTCACTTCTTCTTTAGTCCACGTAATAGAAAATACTGGGAGGTGATTTGGGCCTGTGGCTTTAGCTTTGCATACATTTGTTTTATCCACTAGCACATTTTAAACATTTTGATTAAACACATATAATTTAAAACCAAAAACAATTAGGGGTTGTAACATTAATATGCCAATAGTTGTGGGAGACCAGCAAGAAAACATGTTATACCAATGGTAAGCTGTCATGTTTTTCTGCAGTGACAATTCTTAACATGTTCCCATTTGCGTGCGTAATATGAATGGTCCAGTTTTCCACATTTTTTTTTCTAGGAACTATGTTACCTTTATACCTTTTAACAGATGATTGGTAACTGTTTGCCATTCAATGCCAAGGTGGATAGAGAACTCAACTAAATCAGTACTTACAGTAAGCTGAGACTCTTTTGTTGCTGTTGTTGTGGCAAATAGTAAATGTGATTATTGGTAAACACAGTACTTACATTACATTTACATTTGTCTTCTGGTGGGTTGCTAATACTTTTAAACACTTTCCCCCAAGAATTAACACATACACATAGCCCATTATACAGTACTTTGGATTATCTGAAAGACAAAAATAACATTTTTCTACCCCTTTTGGGATGGCATTGATTATTACTTTAAAGATTCCTTTCTTTTACAAATACCCTTGCTGATTGCAGGCGAAACAGAGGAATTACCCCCATATTTTCTTGTGTTTTTTGTGCTAAGGGCAGGCCAGGTTTTAATGGGTTCTACTTTTTAAGGGTTATGCAGAAATTATTCCATTGTTTAGTTATTAAAGTCATGAGGTGGTGTACCTCAAGTTTTTCCTTTTATATAGCAGACCAAGTTTGTAATGTTTTTCCTGCTGTGTTAAGCTTTAAGTTTATTCACAGGTAATAGCTGAGAAGCATCATTACCATATTACTTTAAAGGATTTTTCCAAAAATCAAACACACTACAAGTTGTTACAGGGGTACTTACTAACATTAAAGTTATTTTCATGTTTAATATTAACAGTAACATTAGCATCAAATCTATTAAAGGTATCTTGTTATACCAGGCCTTTTATGTAGGCAATTTGTTTGCTGACCAGGTATGTTCTTTATTTGCAGCTTCTTTTGTGCTGTCAGTTCTCACCTTTCTTTATCAGTTAGGTAATTTGCATCAACACAGGCTTGGCTTTTGGATTCAAAGCCATCAGCAGAGCTCAGAGACTCTGTCTTAACACACAGAGATCTGAAAAAGAAAACACAGCCTATTGCGGCTCTTTTTGGAGCCCTAATAGGATTTTAATTCAGCAGCACATTTCATTTGCATTTCTCTTACCTCTTTCTACAATATACACTGCACATGTCCTAGGGAAAATGCACATTCCTTCTATATTATAACTTTTTAAAAACATTAGCCATATCAACTTTTACATAAGGTGTAACTGTTTCTTTTGTTCTTACAGAGTTTTCATGTACCCTTATCAAAGTGACAGTCTGATTACCCAGAGCCATTTTAAGGCTCAGTGTTTTTAACATTGCTTCTTTTTGTTTTGTGCACCTCATCTCTGCTGTTGCTTCAAAGGGTCACTGTTAATTTCTTATTCTTTAATTACACCTCTTATCTGCTATTGTTACCAAAAAAAAACCCCAAACAAACAAAAAGACTCCAGAATCTCTACCTGTTCTCCTGATTTTGATTGCCCTATTGCAGCCATGACTTGGTCTTCATTTAAAAACATTTTAATTTTTGTAAAGAATCAAGTTACCCCTTAAGGGTTAAATGCTAAATCCCAAAGCCAAACAACACTAATTACCTGTGTCTTGCAAAAAGGTCTGTCAGTTTTGCAACTTTGAATTAAAGTCAAATGAATTTGTAGTGGCATTAAAAACAAAAACAAAATCAATTTATCTTATACCTACAAAACAGGAGTTTTACAAACCAGATGAGCTGGTTTAGATTCTTAGAACTTTACATATTTTCACAGACAAATAGATACATACACATTTTCTTTTCCTTAACATTCCTTTACACTGCTTTGTTTTTACATAGCTGTATATATATTTGGATTATTTACAGGCATTCTTCTGGAAAAGGGCCTATCTTTCCTTCAGAATGGCTGCAAAGAAACCAAGAATTCTCTCTCTTTAATATGGTCCTTTTTTAACATTTTCATAAAGTTTAACTGCTTAATTCTCTACATCCTCTGTAGAGTTAACTTTTCAGTC
Source organism: Gopherus flavomarginatus (assembly GCF_025201925.1). Classification (NCBI taxonomy): domain Eukaryota; kingdom Metazoa; phylum Chordata; order Testudines; family Testudinidae; genus Gopherus; species Gopherus flavomarginatus. The sequence continues at coordinate 2,241 of NW_026114734.1, read as the reverse complement.
CTTTCTTAAATCACTTGTTTATGTCCCAAAATGACACTTTTATCACCTCAGATTTCACCATTTTAAGTATTGTTCCAGGGGTTCATGCCTGCACTTACTGCTTTTCTTACTCCTGACAGTATTCCCTTTGGGCTTTCAACCTGTTTATTTATCTGTTGCTTGCCTGCTTGTCTGGGCCCGATCCTGCTTTTTCCAATGAACCGTTTGTGAGTGATATTGTGGTCATTTCACAATTTTGAAAGAAATGTTCAAGGAAAGGGACCAGGAAGAGTGGGGGCTAGTTGAGGAGCCCACTCTCCTTGCTGAATTGGTAGTGGAACACTAAAGAATCAGCTTTTGAGGCAGACAACAAAGGGGAACAGAACAAGGGGCTTTTTGACCTTTTTACAATGAGATGGGAGTATGAAGGGGGTTGGATCGATCCGGGGTTTGGAGAACGGGGTAAAGAGGAGCGCTCGGTCTGGTGGCGGGAGAGGAGGCTTTTAATAAAGCTTTTAACTTATTATTTGAATAATTGAGAGAGGCAAGTTTTGATTTTGTCCACCTACGATTTGCCTCTTGCCACCACTGCATGAAACAATTAACCTCTCCTTTAGCCAATTTAGTTTTAGGTTGGCCGAGTTTGTCTTTTAAGACGTCCACTCAGTCTTTGTTCCAAGATTTTAACAGTCGCCACTGAGTTTTGGGATCACCCTGAGCTAGGCTAGACCAATTTTCAAGAAATTTACGGGAGTCTGGACCCTTTTTACAGGAGTTCGGACCCATCCTATATACATAAAATGAGCCGGCATTCATTTAGGGAACTGTCCCGACTTAGACATCTGGTTACCAATACAGGAGGACTTCACACACCAATCACACAAGAAGGAAATTTGGGTTCATCAGAGCGATGCCTGCTGCAACACACAAAAGGAGCCCACAGGCTACTGCCTCAATTGCCCTTGATTTCACACCAGGGGTTTTACCCAAAGTGCGGTGCAGCTGCGATTGTGCAGATTCCACACACTCAGACTGCGGGGACAGGAACCCCTTGGTTAGCCGATCCCCAGACAGAGACAGCACCCGGACTCAAACACTCCACAAGAGGATGGATAGACACAGAGACAGGACAGTCCTCAGTCCAGACAAAACACAGAAATAATTACCTGACCAGATTCCTGATGTCAGATCCTGGGATCCCTAACAGAACAGAGTGGGAACCAACAGGTTTGACGGCGTAGACCTCACTGTGGTCGTGGGCCTTTCTGCCCTAGTGGAGGACCGCTTGGGCCAAATGCCCAGGTGCCAGCTGCCACGGTCATCCTACAAAAATGGTCAGGAATCACACGGCCCCAGTGAAGACGGTTGTCATCTCGGTGGAACCTCCAAATTGTCAAAGTTAGACTCAGGACTCACAGTGTGTCAGACCACTCTGTTTTATTAGCACAGCGCTCTGCTAATAACACCCAGATAATGTGAGCACCATGCAAGATACAAACTATAGTATTTATACAGATAAACGAGAGGGAATTAGACAAAGGGACAAAGAAAGCAAAACTGTAAAATTCACCTGGGGCACAGCATGCATATCCTACTTCCTTACTAACTCTTATCCATCTAAGGCTAATACTTCACCAATTGCCCTTAAACGGTGCAATTGTTCTATGTTAATGTCTGTATTCCTGACACCTGCATTGCAGCATTCCAACAGTTTTGCTTAAAAGTACAAACAGCATTTCTTTAATCCTTTCTATTTTCACAATATAATTGATTCTACTTTCACACTCCTCAGTCGCCTGGGAGAGCTGGGGAGGGAACACAGCACCCCACCCCCACAGGAACGGTTGATCCCCAGTCCCCCGGCAGAGCTGGGAAGGGAAATCAGCGCCCCTCCCCCGCAGGAATGACTGCTGCCCTGTCCCCTCACAGGGCTGGGGAGGGAAGGCAGCTCCCCGCCTCTGCAGGAATGGCCGCACCCCAGTCCCCTCGCACAGGTGGGGAAGGAAGACAGCGCCCAGCCCCCAAGGGAACGGCCTCTCCCTAGTCCCCTCATAGAACTAGAAAGGGATCCTCACGCCCCACCCCCTCAGTAGTGGCCGCTCCCCAGTCCCTGGCAGAGCTGGGGAGGGAACCCAGCGCCCCGTCCCGGCAGGAACGGCCGCTCCCCAATCCCCTCACAGAGACAGGGAGGGAAGGCAGCTCCCCGCCCCCTCTGGAATGGCTGCTCCGGAATCCTCTCACAGGGCTGGGAAGTGTGACCAG